>NC_060121.1:721692043-721992043 GCF_021461395.2 Schistocerca americana
CTGATATCGCAGTTGACTGTTATTCATATGAACCTTCAGCTCATTTCCCGCCGTTCTGTTGTTCAAATGAAAACAGCTGACCTCAGTCTTGGTGGGATTTGGTATTAGCCTCCATTTCGTGAAATACTCATGCATTTTGTTTAGGTCAGTTGTGAGGATGTTTACAGTGTCTTCAAAGTGCTCATGACAAAGAAAGACATTTTTTTATAACAAGTACTGTATATGACAAATCGCGCAGAGAAATCCGAGTTCCCAAATTTTTCTTCATGCTGTATATTAGTTGTTTTTGATAAGTTTTCTCGCTTTGTGTGGTTTTTGCCAAGTAGAGGGGTTACAGCTACGCTATTCGTCATTTAACTGGGACCTTTTCCTGGTTCAGTCCGCCAAAGGTAGTTGGCTTTGGCAATGCCCCCACATTTGAGTAACGAGAATATAAGCAGTTTTGTTTTGGTAACGCCATTAAGGACGATGTGACCAGCCCCTAGCACCCTCAAATTTCCTTTTCTGAGAGGGTTAGTCTTAAGGCCGCCTTAATTATTCATCATGCTAAGAATAAGAGCAAATGGGACACTTCCGTCCCTCAGATTAATGATGCCTACAATTCAGCACAGCAAGAGGCTTCCAAAGCAGTTCACGCTGTTTTGATGTTTCCTTACTGCCTTAATCCTCCCCTGGCTGATTTGTGGCGTACAAACGATATGTTGCCTGAAGGAATTAACCCTTGGCTGATGAAAGAAGATTGATATAGAGCTAGGAGAAACATCGACCTAGCCCGTTGCTGTTAAGACTAGACGCTATAATTAGGAAAAGAGACGCTTTTTCGGCCGAGATGGGGATAAGCTTTCTGTTCGGAATTTTAGCATTGGTGATAATCAGGGTAATGGTATATCCAGGAAGCTTGTTCCTAGGTTTGTGGGATCCTGTGCAGTTGTTAAGATCTTTAGTCTCACCAATCTGCTAGTGCGCAACTTTGTGAATGGAAAAACCTTCAAGGTGCATATGAGCTCAAGTTATTCGTTCCCCTCCTTCTATTCTCATTTAAAAAAAAAAAAAAAGGAAGGGCAAAATTTTTGGATTGAGTGGGGGAGGCTGAGGCGTGGCCGCTCATTCGACCTTCCCACTATCGATACCTTCCAGCTGGCGTCTCACCAGGTGGCACGTAGTACTGGTTTTGGGCGATCATCGCTGCCATGGCTAGGCTTTAAAAACAGCTGTACAGCAATGTCAAGGGAGGCCTTCAGAAAGCGTAGTGCAGGCAGTTTATGCGTAGTCTTCGCGCAGCACGGAGCTGGGGCCAGCAGCAGTTCTGTTAGCAACGTACACGCAGTGCGGATCGGCACGACGTCTTTTCCGGGTCATCGTTCAGTCTTCTTCGCCGGGACTGGGTAGAAGACAAAAGTTTTTGTTTGCCTATGCCGTACGTATCTGATTGTTCAGCTCTGTGCACCAATTTCCCATTCCGCAGGTTATTTGAGCAGATGTTCGTGTTTATATTCATTGAGTCGTTGTGCACGCCTTTGTTACTTGACTCTGTGTGATTTTAGGACAAATTTACTGGCGTGTCTGTTCAGTGTGTTTTTCCAAGTGTGTTCTATTAATCCGTTAGCCTGCCTTCCCTCTAAAAATTTGCCATGGTTAATGTTGTTATGGCGATTTGTATTACTACGTAATGTGCCCAGATTTCACGCATAATTGTATCAGGGGCCTATAAATTATCAAGCGTTTAAATTTTTGCGTTTGTTTTTATATTGTTTTATGCGAGAGAACAAACTGTTTCTGAATTTTAATATTGGTTTTCACTATGTTTTAGAAACTGGTGTGGTCTTTGTTTCATTATCATCCAGCCGTTTAAATTTTGTGTGTTATGGCCTCCAGATAACGTTAAGACCTTTGCGAGCTGTTATTTATATTCTTTCCTGCAAGAACTTACTGCTCTCTACAACACCCTCATTGGCATTGTAGCGAGAAGGAAGTGCTTCTCTCGGCGGTGTCACTAACTTGGTGCCTTGCTGCTTCGATAAGTCCCTCGTTGCACAATTGTAGCGCTCAGTCGCCAGGTTCCATGTAGGTGGCGATCCTGCTGAAGTGGAGTGTTTAGGGGTGCCAGTTGTTAATTGTCAACAACGTATGAACTATACTTGTTTTAATACAGAAATTGCTTAGTCACACACGTCACAGAATCAGAATTTGCAATATGGCAGCTCTGGACTACGTCGTTATATTCTACCCTTTACACGCATTAATTACATAATGACAGACACTGCCCACGACACGTGGCGTTCTTATAAGTAATAACTTCACTTTATATCTTGTTTAACATCTGCAATATGCACTCGCGACCGTTCTATATATATCCAAACCTTCAACCAATGGCTGTTCAGATCGCTGTTGCTAGGCGGATCTGACGTCACGTTTGCGGACATTGTGACGGAAGTTTGTCTCGGAACACTGTCTCGGATTGTAAGATCCTACTCCCGAATAGACGGATCTTGTCCCTACTAAGGTTGCACAACATTTCCTCCTATGATTTCATCACTAATGCTCCTTGCTGACGCTTAATTGTTAAATGTACATGTAGCCTGGCTGCTACTGAGCATTCCCGATCGCATAAATGTGCGGAATACTTGGCTTAAACACGTGAAGGCAATGCATATATGCATTACATCTCTTTGAGTAGTTTCCTTTTATGCTTTACATATTTAGCAATCCTTATCTGCTAGGGCGTTTACCTTGTTGCTAATATTCCGTAAGTGCAGTAGTGGTTACACAACAACTTTCAGATGTATTGCAATTCAGTGAGACATTTGCGTTCGGTGTTTGTTGACAGCGCCAATTAAGTTGCCTTCAGAGCGTTCCGTGTTGGCAGCTCCTTGTCACGTGGGCATGGCTTGCTTGTGGCTGTGTGGACAGTTTTCGAGCATTTCCTAGAACGGCTCCCTATTTGTTTGCAGTCGCGTGTCCGGACTGTCTGTGGTCAAGTTGAGCATCTTATGTTGCCTGACTTGTAAATGAAATTTTGCTGACTGTCAAGAGAGCTTTATATGATTAATTACCTTTACACAGAGAATTTTCCCTTTAATGTTGTTGTTCTGTTTAATACCTATTGTAACCTTGTTCTAATTTTTATTTTAAACTGTTTGGTGTAAAACCCTTTGGGTAAGTCGTATACATGAAGTATTATGTGTTATTAGCTAATTAATATTCATCTTTTGGGGGTCTGTCTAATGCCTTGGTTTTGAGCTCACTTGCAGAAATTTATGTAGCGTTCAGTTTTAATTATTTGCTGGTTTACTTAAAATTTTAAATTTAATTTTTTAAAGGCCAATATTGTTAAAGTCTTATCTTCTTGCGTCTTGTTTGAGACCATTAAAAGGGTAACTGTGTTATTCACCATTTCGAACGCTTTTCAAATGTGTGAATTTAACATGGTAAATTAGCTTTGAAATTTTTTATCTGTGTTTTTAAATGGGACCTGTGGTTACTTTGAAAAAGAAATGTTTGTTATCAGAAGGATGTTAGTTAAAAGAGCCTAACCCTTCCACGTCATTTCCCTGATCCTGGTAATTCTCGATCAGAAGTATCATAACACAACCGGTATTCAATATTCCTACACAAAATAAGAGTTATTGCTTACAACATAAATGTCATAGCAGTCTGAAAGTGTGTAATGAGTCATAGGGGGAAAAATATTACTAGTGTAATGTTATTTATGTTTATACAACAATCAGATCAACGATACCCATGTAACTCGAGATGCAGAGACTAAGACATGTCGGCTCTGCCGTTATGATTTTCTACTAAAGAGTGTTTTTTTTATATCAAACCTTCATCGGATATGGCCTTCCCTCAGTCCTGAAAAACAGAATGTACCGAAGCTGATTCTCGGAGCTTCTTCATCCGTCGTTGGCGTACTGTTAAGTTCCTGTTGCCCTCTGAGAGCGGCGTCTCTGCTGCAGAGCTGGCTTCGTGAATGAAATTCCTGCAGTCGCTGCGACACGTGCCAGACAACTCCTTTCAAAGTTCCGTAACTGCGGGGGTGGGTTCGCGATAGTCAGCCGCTCCGAATGAAACCTCTGACGTAAGCAGACGTCTGCAGGAGTCAGGTGAAACAGTCTCATGCCAGCTAATTCAAGTCAATGTAAGCACAAGCTGAGTCAAGATATAAATCACATCAGAACTATAATTTCATTGCATTAAATAAATGCGCAGTTCTCAAATTAGCTGTATTTTTATTCCGCAACTACTTTCGCCTTTTTAAGCCATTATCCAGTTTTTAGTTGGGAAAAGGTAGCATATATATACAGGGTGAGTCAGTAGGAAAGGTACATCCTTTGAGATGCGATAATATTAGTGATCCTGAACAAAAAACTTCATGTGGACATATGCCCTAATGCGAATGGTTTTACAGATAGAACACGTTTAATATCACTTTTGTAGGTTTTTCTTTAATAGCTCGAAAACCGCACACTCTAACGAAAACGTGTCTCAGTACACAACTAAACTAAATTAAATTTGCTACAAAGAAGGTCCTTTTTATTTTTTTCTAGGACTAACAGTCTGGGCGGAGAGATCTCGAGAATACTGAAAATCTCGTGCGACGCGCGAGCGCTGTAGCTTAGGTGCTTTTTGTAGGCCAGTTTGAGGTAGTTTTCCGACTTGATGGATCACAAGCGTCTTGTATCAAAATGTTCGTCTCAACTTCCGCAATATTACCGTGGTACGTTGTAAGCAATGACAACGAATAATACAGAAAATAAATAGAACTGAACATTAAAAGTGTTCTATCTTGGAATAGCGCTTATATCCACATCAAAATTTTGTTCAGAATCACTAATGCTACCACCTACCACCCGTCAAAACAAGTACCTTTTCTCCTGACTCACCACGTATATATGTGTTGTTGTTGTGGTCTTCAATCCAGAGACTGGTTTGATGCAGCTTTCCATGCTACTCTGTCCTGTGCAAGCTTCTTCATCTCCCAGTACCTACTGCAACCTACATACTTCTGAATCTGCTTAGTGTATTCATCTCTTGGTCTCCCTCTACCATTTTTACCCTTCACGCTGCCCTCCAAAACTACGTTGGTGATCCCTTGATGCCTCAGAACATATCCTACCAACCGATCCCTACTTCTAGTCAAGGTGTACCACAAATTTCTCTTCTCCCTAATACTATTCAATACCTCCTCATTAGTTATGTGATCTACTCATATAATCTTCAGCATCCTTCTGTAGCACCACATTTCGAAAGTTTCTATTCTCTTCTTGTCCAAACTATTTATCGCCCACGTTTCACTTCCATACACGGCCACATTCTATACAAATACTTTCAGAAATGACTTCCTGACACAAAAATCTATACTCAATGTTACCAAAGTTCTCTTCTTCAGAAACGCTTTCCTTGCCATTGCCAGTCTACATTTTACATCTTCTCTACTTCGACCATCATCAGTTATTTTGTTTCCCAAATAGCGAAAGTCATTTGTTACTTTAAGCGTCTCAATTCCTAATCTAATTCCCTCGGCATCACCCGATTTAATTTGACTACATTCCATTATTCTCGTTTTGCTTTTGTGATGTTCATCTTATATCCTCCTTTCAACACACTGTCCATTCCGTTCAGCTGCTCTTCCACGTCCTTTGCTGTCTCTGACAGAATTACAATGTGATCGGTGAACTTCAAAGTTTTTATTTCTTCTCCATAGATTTTAATTCCTATTCCGAACTTTTCTTTTGTTTCCTTTACTGCTTGCTCAATATACAGATTGAATAACATCGGGGATAGGCTACAACCCTGTCTCACTCCCTTCCCAACCACTGCTTCCCTTTCGTGTCCCTCGACTCTTATAACTGCCATCTGGTTTCTGTACAAATTGTAAATAGCCTTTCGCTCCCAGTTTTTTACCCCTGCCACCTTTAGAATTTGAAAGAGAGTATTCCAGTCAACACTGTCAAAAGCTTTCTCTAAGTCTACAAGTACTAGAAACGTACGTTTGCCTTTCCTTAATCTATTTTCTAAGATAAGTCGCAGGGTCAATATTGCCTCACGTGTTCCAACATTTCTACGGAATCCAAACTGATCTTCCCCGAGGTCGGCTTCTACCAGTTTTTCCAGTAAATAGAACTGTACATTAAAAGTGTTCTATCTCGGAAGCCATTCGGAATAGCGCTTGTATCCACATCAAATTTTTTGTTCAGAATCACTAATGCTACCACCCATCAAAACACATACCTTTCCTCCTGACTCACCCTATATATACTGTAAATTTATAAACATGATCGCAAATTTACAATATGTGTTTTTGTTGATTTTGTTGATTGTTGGTGAACATGGGTCTTTATGTATACTAACCAACTGTCAGACCATCTTAATTTGTACAGATTTTAATTAAATACTGGATAATGGCTTAAAAAGCTGAAATTAATGGAGGAATTATAATAAAAATATAAACTGACTGGAAAAAGGCCTGCATTTAACGAATTAGGTCACTTGATAAACAAGTAAATATGAAGTGATATTCACTACATGTTGACACTGAGCATTTACTTCAGAAACATTGAGTTCGCGAAACTTGTCAGACATTTTTCATAAGCACCTAGTTTTGCACTAGTAGCCAGTGACCGAACGGGTCTGTGACAGTACAAAAGTGGTTCAAATGGCTCTGAGTACTATGGGACTTAAACGTCTGAGGTCATCAGTCCCCTAAACTTAGAACTACCGAAACCTAACTAACCTAAGGACATCACACACATCCATGCCCAAGGCAGGATTGGAAACTGCGACCGTAGCAGCAGCGGGGTTCCGGACTGAAGCGCCTAGAACCGCTCGGCCACAACGGCCGGCGTGTGACAGTAATGCAGGAATTATTATTTAAGGATAACCAAATAGTCCTGTGTTTTACGAAGCTGTTAAGTGTGTGGGTTGCACGAATGAGCTGAACTGTCAATTTCGACATTCTGTTCCATACAGGTAATAGATTCCAAGTACATATTATTTACAAGTTTCCAAGTAGGCCATGAAGTGTGCAAAAAAAATACACTGCCTGACAAAAATGGAGCTCCCAGAGGAAGTGGTCGGATGTCAATATAACATCGGATACGTACACACCATCAACGTCTTTATATACTGATCAGTCAGAACATAACAGCCGGTATGTCCACCTTTGGCACACATAACAGCGGCGACGCCTAGTGGTATGGAAGCGATGAGGCTTTGGTAGGTCGCTGCAGGTAGTTGACACCACATCTGCATACACAAGTTACTTAATTCCCAAAATTCCAGGGAGGGGGCGATGAGCTCTGAGGCCACATTCAATCATATCCCAAATGTGTTCGATCAGGTTCAGATCTGGCAACTGGGGTGAGGGCAGCCCAACAATTGGAACCTATCAATGTTTTCCTCGAACCACTCCAGCAAATTCCCGGCCTTGTGATATGTTGCATTATCTTGTTGAAGAATTCCGCTGCCGTCGGGAAACATTGTAGCCATGAAGGGGTGTATGTGGTCCGCAGCCAGTGTACGATAGTCCTTAGGCGTGTGCTTCTTTCATCAGCCCCAATGGACTCATTGATGCCCTTGCTGAATGTTCTCCACAGCATAATGGTGCTGCTGCCAGTTTATCTCCGTCCGGCAGTACAGGTGTCAAGGAGCTTTCCTCCTGGAAGACCACGGATTTGCGCACTATCTTCGGCATGATGGAGGTATCGGGATTCGTCAGACCACACTATGTCCTGCCATTGCGCCAAAGTCCAGGGCCGATGGTCATGTGTGCAGTCCAGCTGTAGTTGTCGATGTTGGAGTGTTAACATTAGCACATGGCGTGGTTTGTTGGCAGTGGAGGCCCATTGTAACGACTGCTGTTTGATGCTCTGTATGTTCAGACACACTTGTACTCTGCCCAGCATTACGGTCTGATGTTAGTTCGGCGCCTGTCCTGTTTTACCAGTCTGTCCAGCCTACGACATCGGCCACCTGTACTGAGGGGTGACCTCCCACACTCCACGACGTCTGGACGAGGTTTCTCTTTGGTTTCGCCATGTGTTCAAGACGCTCACCACTGCACTCCTCGAACTCGCGACAAATCGTGCAGTTTCCCGAGCCATCACAATCTGTCCTCAGTGAAACTCAGACAGAACACGGGCATTCCCATTCTACACACTAACAGCACACTCACTGACACTATGTACACCGTACGTGTGTCTGACTAGCAGTCGTTCCTCCCCATGTGATGTTGCTATCGCCTGGACCGGCTTAAGTCGATAGTAGGTCGTAATGTTCTGGCTGATCAGTGTAAATGATTAGAGTTACAATTCTCTATGACAGGTAGAAAGAGCAAAAGAGTGTGTTAGACATTTTTTGTAAGTTCCTTCTGGAAACTGGTTTCGCAGGACAGAGCGGATCAGGTTGTGGAAGTGGGTCTAGGTCAGTTACTGTTAGTTATACAAGAACACACACAACTTTATTCCTCAAATCAATGCACAGTTTTCTCTTTAAAACAACAAAGATCAATTCACGGCTGAGGGCCCAAGTAACCTCTCCGGAATAAGTTTAAATGATTCCTTTTAAAATACCAGGATTTAGAGTAACGGTTGAAGGCCTTACTTAAGTAAAATTGCAATATCTTCTAGGCAAAAGGCCGAAATAATATTTCAGATCAGCTAAGGAAATTCTTTAAAAGCCAAATATTTACAAATTTCTGCTAAAGGCCATATTAAGGAAATTCAAATTAATTCTTCGGCTGAAAGCCCAAATAAAAAAAAATTTATATAATAAAAGAGAGGCTTTAATGGTAAGCTTTTACACAGTACAACAGAAAAACATCTTAAGAAAACTTGTAGTAGCTTGCCGTCAGACTCCAAATACACGTCGTCCTATGAGACGACCGATCGAACGACCAACCCAGGTCATTCCCACTCAAGTTACGTGTGTCGGCAACGATCGGGCGAGTCTTGGCTGTCCGAAGCTGACTGCAGCTCCAACCCGACTCAACTCTGTTTCGAACTCGGAGACACGGTGACCCGGCCACACTGGCTTGGACCCATCCATGCAGAGGTAAGTCTTGCTCATTGGCCACGACATCTCTGTGCAAGGAAAGAACCGTCCCACGTCTGGCAAGGTGAGCAACTGACGACAGCCATAAACGGTCAAAAGACCAAATACACGTCGCTCGATGAGACGACCAACCGAACGGCCTACCAAAGGTCGTCCCACTCTAGTCTCCTTCCGTCGGGCAGTTGAAGTGTGTCGCCAGAGGTCGGCGAGCACTGGCTGTCCGCACCTCACTGGCGCTCCATCGCCGACTCACTGCTTCTGCGTCCCGACTTCACTGCTACTGCACCTCAACTGAGCTCCCAACTGAACTCCAGACACACGACGACCCGTTAATAATGTCGGTCGCTCCAGAGATGGTACGACAGTGCACTTACCGATAAGCGCTGCTGCTGCCACGCACGGGCAGGTAAGTCAGGAAGTTAGTGAAGCCAGTAAATGGAATAAGTTAACGAGGCGGTAGTATCGTAAAGAGAAGATGACAAACAATGAAGGACATGAACACGAGTCTCGCACGCCTCACCTTCTTAACTGAAATTTCAGAACTTAAAGGTGAAGTTATGTGTTTGATTGGCATTCAGTGTCAAAATTATGAACCCAGTTTCTCTGGACCAACTGTAGCTAGTTTTTAGCAGTATTTTTTTAACTGTTGCGGTGTTTTGCTGTCTTGCTGCTTCTGCCAGTACTTCATTTTGCAGATGAGATTCATGATACGTGACTGTTTCATTTCCTTTGAACAATGAAGATTGTGTCAGTTTCTCTATTTTACCAGGCCCTGTAGAAATTTTCGTGTGTTTCAGGTTACGTTCTTATCTTTCTTTCTTTCTTTCACTTACGCCATAGTCCCACAGCGATCGCAGTGTCGGCGTGGTTACAACGGATTTGGCAATGTTAGTACTTGGGGATTGCAGGATGCCCATCCTGCCGCCACCCCCCGTACCCTCCAGGACGGAATCAGTGAACCCAAACTGTCTGCATCTAGTGTAAATCGTGAAATAGTGCGGACGTGTTTCAAATGTCTGTGACGCGTGTAACTGAGGGGGAACGTGGGGACGAGTCTGGTATTCACCTAGCGGGATGTGGAAAACCGCCTAAAAACCACATCCACGCTGGCCAGCACACCGGCCCTCGCCGTTAATCCGCCGGGCGGATTCGATCCGGGGCCGGCGCGCCTACCCGAGTCCAGGATGCAGCGCTCTTGGCTACCCTGGCGTGTTTTCAGGTTAAATTCTTATACAGGACGACATTACTGTTGTTTTTATGCAGTTACTTTTTTTCAAACAGTTCGCACTCACCAAGTCTACTGAGCGTGAAATTATTGCTTTGCTTATCTATTTGCATATGAATAAGATCGGTTTCCACGCACAAAAGATTCTTTTCAATTTCATGCAAGCGATGTGGCTTTGAGTTCAGTAGCATATTTAAGTTGTATGTTTATATTCCCAGGTTTGCATTTACGGTAACACACGCATAAGTGAAACCCACTCACGTATAGGTCTCATCCTGGATCTTTATTTGGCCGCATTGTCTAATCGTGCAATATCCACATTCGCGGGGCTTTCGGATTTATTAATGGTCTGATGTTGACATAGAGACACTCGTGAAGGTGGTAGTCGGCTACATCTGATCACCGTAAGGGAACAACGTCGTTTTGTGCACCAATCGCATCGTAACTCCTTCATATCTGCCTCCACCATTGGAGAACACGTCATAGATTCCTTGCAACACTGTGTGAGTAGCAGCGGCTGGACTAGGGAATTACCGTCCCATGCGCAGGCAGGCCTAACACCACGACGCAGACGACTGCATTTGGAGTGGTGCCGTGACCAAAAGAGGAAGCATGGTCTGTTCAAAATGGTTCAAATGGCTCTGAGCACTATGCGACTTAACTTATGAGGTCATCAGTCGCCTAGAACTTAGAACTAATTAAACCTAACTAACCTAAGGACATCACACACATCCATGCCCCAGGCAGGATTCGAACCTGTGACCGTAGCGGTCGCTCGGCTCCAGACTGGAGCGCCTATAACCGCTCGGCCACTCCGGCCGGCGGAAGCACGGTCTGCTGATGAACGAGGTCGCGTGGTGGTCAGAGATGAATCGCGGTTTTGCAATACCACGGAGTATGGCGGCGACCTGGGAAGGCGTTCCATTCTCCCACTGTTTTGGAGAGACAAACAAGTATTATTCTTGGCGTCGTGGTGTGGGGGACATCGGATATGATTTCGTGTCGTGACTGGTAGTGACTGAGGCCACTCTGAATTCACGCCAGTATATCACGGAGATCCTGCGTTCTCATAATCTCTCATGCGATAGTATTGTGGTGGTATTTTTAAACATAAGAATGCTCGTCCACACACGGCACTTTTTTTACGACATGTCCTCGTGATGTGATGTACTCTTGTAGTTAGCAAGATCCCCAATTACGGTACCAGCTCTGACGATAGTAGCCAGGATACTGTATCCAAGATCCAGGATATCAAGGACCAGTTGCAACAGATTTAGGCCACCTTACCTTAGAAGAGCGTGCAACGACTTCATGACACGCTTATCAAATGAAACAGTGCACGCGTCCAGGCCAGAGGGGAAGCAACCTCGTACTGATAAGTGGGGTCATACTGGCCAGTTCTTCGACAGTCTGGCTCGATTTTGTAATAAATGTATAACATTATATACCTACTCAACCCATAAAGTTTCTGTCAGTGACAATAAAATTCACCAATAGCCGTGTACTTTGAGGAATTATTTTATTTTATTCTGAAGGCTACCGGTTTCGGCATTTCATTATTGGACAGAAGCGTATGGGACCAGAAGATGGCATAATGAAATACCGAAACTGGTAGCCTTCAAAATAAAATAAAATAATTTCTTAAAGTACGCGGATGTTGGTGAATTTTATTGACAGTGGCAATTAATTAACCAGCCGCTGTCTCCTGACCATGACGGACCAACAGCAACATGAAGTTATTTGTCGTTTCCTCCTCCTGTTTTGGCTGCTGCACCTGTGTGTCGGGCGGTGTACTTAACGTTACTGTACCAACGTTTTCGAAGTTTTTTCTGTGGTTACGGAAATAATTTTGGATTTTCATTTACCTCAGATCCTAAACAATATTCAATTTAATAACAGGACCTTTATACATGCTTCTTGTTCAACCGAGCAAAATAGTAATATTGTAAATTTATAAACTGAATGTTGCATGTTTGTCATTTTGAAACACAATGTTTGATCACAAACACCGCACTGTTCAATTTTATTACATTCGTCTCATACAGAAAATTATGCTCCCCTTCGTCTCTCCCAATAAATGGTCCTCTTTTGTTCAGTGTTGACAGTTACAAGGGATAGTCAAATGCAAATCGAACACCCACCACAAAACGATCATGGGATGATACCATCCAAACGCTATTACTATTTACCCCACTGGGAAACGAGACGATTAATACCTGATTCGTAGAAGGCCGTCGGCCGCTGATGGATCCACTACGGCGTCCACTCTTGCATTTCCTCCCCCCACTGACACTGACGTCCACGCATGTTTTCCCTGACGTCACCAATGATATGTAAGTCATACGGTCTCATACGCAGCTTCTGCAAAGTGTCTCCATCACACTGTGCATTGACTGTGGTTCCACGTTCGAGGAACTCGACGAGCAGAGGGTCCTTACAGTCGAAGAAGGAAGTCATCATTATCTTATCTGAACTTGTGTGAACACTTTTGGATTTCCTTGGTGGGGAAGATATGTTTCCACTGATAGCTTTCCAAACGATTCAGCGATTGGTTGGGGAACATCGCTGTATTCTCCGTACAGACCGGAACTATCACCGTGTAATCTTCACATCTCTGGTTACCTGAAGAAAGACATTCGTGAATGTCGATGTCAGTCGGACGAGGAAGTGCAAGAGTGGCTGCGTTTGTGGATCCGCACAGCGGCCGAGCGCGTTCTACGAAACAGCAATGGATCGTCTCTTCTCCCAGTGGGATAAACGTCTTAACGCCTGTTGTGATTATTTTTGAATGGAACCGTTCCATGGCGCTGTTCTAACGTGTGTTCGATTTTCATTTTACTGCCCCTCAACACCCAAACCTGAAATATCTATAATCTATTTTCATACAGTCTCTAAGATACGAATAATGCACGAATACAGGTCTGCTGACAACAACGCGCAACACATTTTAAACGTGTCACGGCTTGATGATTGGGATGGCGACACCGCTTACACAGTGGAGAGATTCCGTAGCCGGCAGTCCGCCACCGTTACTGCTACCAAAGGAACAATTACGTTCCAGACGCGAGCTACATCCTCCTCGGGCGCTGCTATTGAGGAACAGCTGCGATGGGAAGTTACGAACGAAAGATGATGTTGAAGGCATGCGAGTAACACCTAATGAATCACTGCAGCACTGCAGAACGATTGTGATGGAACCTTTGCAAGAAACGAACAAGTTTCAGGCACGAAGCTATATTTCTATAACAGCTTGAGAGAGGGACGTCAGGGGCTGACTGCTACACTGACAAGGCGCGAATGGTACGGGTTGTTTAAAAGTATTGAACGATTTCGAACAGTTTTCTCATTGCTCTCCATAAACTAGGCGAGTGGTCAAAACTTTTTTTTATGTTAGAACACTCCCCCCTCCTCCCCCGCCTCCCCACCCCCTCCAACGTGCAACAGTGCGATTCACTATGTTACTCCCTACATTAAATATCACCTATGGGTTGTGTCACGGTCATGCATCGACATAAAACAAAATCAGATTTTAACTCTGCAGATGAAATCTCATTTTCCGGTTTTGACGACCTTCCGTGAGAATGGAAAGTACAACTGCAGATTTTCATGCATCGCAAAACAACGTCCATTCAAGACTGGCGGTCTTTAAATTAATGAAAGCTTGCACTGAAACACTATGTAAAGTTACATTGTGGACTTAAATGTATCCAAGAATTATTTTAAAACAGACGAATGGCTGACTAACTTTTAAACTACGGGAAAAACAGTAATACGTTTCCGTTACGACACTGAAATAAGGGTACTCATTTTTCCATTTATGTTCCGCGTAACCTACGCCTCGCCGGGAAAAGATGAATCCCACATATTCTTATGTATAACAACTTAACTTTAATAAAACTTCAAACAGCTCTTAACTGATGATTTATTCACGACCGATTTCGCTGCGCTAAAGCAGCATCTTCAGGTTGGTAATAATGTCACATAGATTCGCATGCGGAGACACCCCAGCGTTCGCAGTCACAGAATCCAAACCCATGAAGAGGGGAAGTAGTCAACAAATAACAGCCGACAGAGCATTGGGGCGAAAAGAGCAGGGGATGGGACACGATAAAAAACAAATCAGAACCGAGACTAAACATCAAATAATTGGGGGTCGCATTTACAATGTAAATCCTATAATTGGTTGTCGCGGGGGTGAAGCACTGGAGGCGATACCCGTGTATACCTTGTATGGTTCCTAAGGCCAGCGTCAAGTTCAGGCAGTAACAGTATACAGGAGGAAATGTTTTCCCCGTTAACCAAGCAGTCTGAATTTACAACCTTATTTCTAACATGGGGGAACAACTAGTGACTAGTGGAAAACTAATGTGATGAGTCAAAAATGAGTGACTTTCTAATGTTAGGTTACGCAAGTTTATTTTCTGTTACAAATTTGACTGCTCTTAAGTTTAAAGTGTTTCGCATGCAAGAAAGTTTTTTATTTTCAACTTTCTTTACAGTAGAATACTCGTGTTTACTTTATTGCTGAAGAAATGATTCATACAGGATGACAGTTATTGAACTGTATGAAGAAAACGTAAATTATTTAGAAACTATGGCGTGCACAGGCTTTATTCAGCATGTAAACGTCACTAAAGATTTTCGGATTTAAGTTACGATATGTTCGATATGCCTGCATCATTAGCGATTATGTGATGCAAACGAATAGCGAAATTCTGCATGACCCACCGAAGCGTCAGAACATCGATGCTGTCGACGATCTGCTGAATGGCTGTTTTCATTTCAGCAGTGGTTTTGGGGTTATTTCTGTACACGTTGTCTTTAATGTAGTCCCACAAAAAGGAGTCCCACATGTTCAGATCCGGAGAATATCGCAGCCAATTGAGGCCCATGTCAGTGGGCTCTGGGTACCCCAGAGCCAGAATTCAGTCTTCAGAGTGCTCATCCAGAACATTAGACATACTCTTGCATCGATGGGGTTGATCTTCGTCTTGCATAAACCTCATCTTGTTGAAATCAGCGTGACTTTGGATCACGGGGCTGAAATGATCTTCAGGTACCGTTCGGTAGTCACCGTGCCACCAAGGAATATCGCACCGAGTAAGCCGTGACTGGACATTGCACACCACACAGTCACCCATTGAGGCTGAAGAGACTTCTCGATCGCGAGATGCGGATTCTCAATCCCCCAAATGCTCCAATTTTCCTTATTGACGAACCCATCCAAATGAAACTGGGCTTCGTCGCTAAACCAAATGCGCACGTGCGTAATAATTCGCATCATTCCCCGCGGCCAACCGTGCAGTTTGAACGTCCAAACGCAAACCGTTCAGAAGTAATGATGATTTTATTTCATATAGTTCAATAACCGTCACCTGCAAAAACGTGGAAAAAAATTTGTGGTAAGACCATCGGTCCCTAAGCTTATACACTACGTAATCTAACTTAAACTTACTTACACTATGGACAACACACACACAAACACATGCCCGACGGAGGAGTCGAACTTCCGACGGGGTGAGCCGCACGGACCGTGACAAGACTCCCTAAACCGCGCGCCTACCCCGCGCGCCAAGGACGAGAACGTGGAGAAAACATGCAGATTCCCCTAGTGCAATGCTGTAGTTCCGGTATATGAAACATGCTCGAAACTCCAGTAGATTTTAAATTAATTACGAAGCGACTGTTTCTGTCAATACTTTCGCAAAATGAAAAATTTTCAGTAAAAGACGACAGGAAGACAAAAAATACCAAAGCTTAGTTCGAAAAAAGAAAAAGCACAAACAAATCGATTAAAGGCATAGTTTCATAACCGACGAATATAAAAAAGCCACTGTTTTAAATTCTTCTTTCAATTGTTGCAACACACAAATACACTCCTGGAAATGGAAAAAAGAACACATTGACACCGGTGTGTCAGACCCACCATACTTGCTCCGGACACTGCGAGAGGGCTGTACAAGCAATGATCACACGCACGGCACAGCGGACACACCAGGAACCGCGGTGTTGGCCGTCGAATGGCGCTAGCTGCGCAGCATTTGTGCACCGCCGCCGTCAGTGTCAGCCAGTTTGCCGTGGCATACGGAGCTCCATCGCAGTCTTTAACACTGGTAGCATGCCGCGACAGCGTGGACGTGAACCGTATGTGCAGTTGACGGACTTTGAGCGAGGGCGTATAGTGGGCATGCGGGAGGCCGGGTGGACGTACCGCCGAATTGCTCAACACGTGGGGCGTGAGGTCTCCACAGTACATCGATGTTGTCGCCAGTGGTCGGCGGAAGGTGCACGTGCCCGTCGACCTGGGACCGGACCGCAGCGACGCACGGATGCACGCCAAGACCGTAGGATCCTACGCAGTGCCGTAGGGGACCGCACCGCCACTTCCCAGCAAATTAGGGACACTGTTGCTCCTGGGGTATCGGCGAGGACCATTCGCAACCGTCTCCATGAAGCTGGGCTACGGTCCCGCACACCGTTAGGCCGTCTTCCGCTCACGCCCCAACATCGTGCAGCCCGCCTCCAGTGGTGTCGCGACAGGCGTGAATGGAGGGACGAATGGAGACGTGTCGTCTTCAGCGATGAGAGTCGCTTCTGCCTTGGTGCCAATGATGGTCGTATGCGTGTTTGGCGCCGTGCAGGTGAGCGCCACAATCAGGACTGCATACGACCGAGGCACACAGGGCCAACACCCGGCATCATGGTGTGGGGAGCGATCTCCTACACTGGCCGTACACCACTGGTGATCGTCGAGGGGACACTGAATAGTGCACGGTACATCCAAACCGTCATCGAACCCATCGTTCTATCATTCCTAGACCGGCAAGGGAACTTGCTGTTCCAACAGGACAATGCACGTCCGCATGTATCCCGTGCCACCCAACGTGCTCTAGAAGGTGTAAGTCAACTACCCTGGCCGGCAAGATCTCCGGATCTGTCCCCCATTGAGCATGTTTGGGACTGGATGAAGCGTCGTCTCACGCGGTCTGCACGTCGAGCACGAACGCTGGTCCAACTGAGGCGCCAGGTGGAAATGGCATGGCAAGCCGTTCCACAGGACTACATCCAGCATCTCTACGATCGTCTCCATGGGAGAATAGCAGCCTGCATTGCTGCGAAAGGTGGATATACACTGTACTAGTGCCGACATTGTGCATGCTCTGTTGCCTGTGTCTATGTGCCTGTGGTTCTGTCAGTGTGATCATGTGATGTATCTGACCCCAGGAATGTGTCAATAAAGTTTCCCCTTCCTGGGACAATGAATTCACGGTGTTCTTATTTCAGTTTCCAGGAGTGTAGTAGACGCACATAACCTAGTCATATCATCAACTGTGAACCATCAAATGGGTCACGTGTTAAGTCAATGTTATGTCATCAGTCAGTATCAAGTGGCTTATGTGGTCAAGTGTTATTTGGCATTCTCAATAGTCAATGAACGACTTGAGTACAGCCCTGGCGAGTCAATTCCTTCAGTACTTCCATATGCTACTCCCAGTTGAAGGCCAGTTATAGAGCGCTGTCTCCTGGCGGAGGCATGAAATCTTGTTGAAAGCAGATGAATGTTATCCCATCGCCGTTTATCGTCTAAGTCCAGCAGTGCGCCTCTTGTCTTTTTGACAAATTTGACAGCAGCAAATATTGCTAAGGAAGGCAGCAGCGCCTCAGAGAACACCGTCTACCATATCTTGCTACAAAGGCAGCTTCTCCAAATGTGTCGTATGCGAAGCCCATGTTATAACACACAAACACACACAATCACACAATTACACGCACACTTTTCCTCCAACGCTGAAAATTAACAGTCATTGCTAACGTGAAGGGCGTATGACATTATTCACATTGTATGTGCTTGTGTCAGAAATATACATTTTATTCAATAGATCCCACGAGTACGGAAGAAAGTTCTAATTCAAGTAATTGTACAAAGCACATATTATCACAGACGAGCGTCGTTTAACTTTTGGAACAGGTAAATGGCGACGATCGTCAAGCATTTACATTCTGCTGCTATTAGTGTTTGATCATAACACAAGGAATGACGATAAGAAGACGAAAAGCATGTGCTGATCGGTGATGTCTTTGGGGTTATAGAACGTCTCAGGTTCACCTGCTCAGTAAAAGTAAAGCTGTCAATCACTCAAAGATGGCTTGCCCATTAACGTGTATTGGTGACGTGGTACTACAGCAAGTGTTTCATGCCAAGTGAGGTATTTACAGAGCTGCAAGTCACTGTATACGGCATAAAAGTTGATGAATTTGTAAGTCGGTCAGTTCTCAGAGGAACCACGGATCCCATTCTGTTAAGGCGGTGGTTCGTGGCTCAAACGGTGGTACAGGGAAAAGTGTGACAACAAGACCTCAAACTTGCAATAACACGTCGAGTCATGGCCTCTTCGGCATATTGATCCACTTGCCTTGTGTTGGTACCTGCTCTCGTTCATGTGAAACTGACTTTGGGTCACCGAGCGTAGACAGCTATCGACTGCATCACAAAAATGCTAGACTGGATTAATATCGGGTGATTCTCGTGACCAAGCCATGGTCGTGAATTCACTGGAGTGCTCGTCAACCCAGCTGTTTGCAACCAATGAGCAATGACACGTTGTATCATCCAGTTATAACACGGCATCTCCATAAGGGTACTCCAATGCCAGAAATGTGTGCAGATGGTATGCAACAATATCCACCATACCTGGACCACAATCTTGTTGACACGAAGGACACATAGCTTCATGGGTCACTCTCATGCGTCCGTCATCAGCTCAATATAATTGAAACTGAGACTCATCGAACCACGCTACACACAGCCACTGTTCCAAAGTCTAGTAACGATGTTTACAGGCCCATGCCAACCACTGTGAGGTCTCGGAGACGAGTTGGTCATCAGCTGCTGAAGGCTATGCGGTCCGTTTTGCTCCCTATAGTCCTGACAGAAATAGTTTCCTGATCGCCCACATTCAGACCGGCGGTGATCTCACAGTAGATCATCGATTGCCACATATGGTTCTGCAGAGACGACGTGACGTCCGTTCGTCAAAAACCTGTGGTCATACCTGAGACGGTACTGCAACGCTTGCAGCTATCGATCACAGAAAGATCTCGTGCTACCTCTGAGATCAACGAGGAGCCTCTCTGACCAAAGACTAAATGATGGGTGTGCTCCAAGCTGAAGTGAGCAGTCAGTGGAGCCCAATAAGTAAATAACACTGCGGAGCGAGGAGACGGGCAGAACGGTCCCTGTGCCTCGTAGAGTCGATGATTAGATGTGTTACTGCAATTTTGAGGGCTTGCGCAGGAACATCTTGCTATCACGTCCAATGCCCTCCCATGACTTTTGGCCTGTCACAGCGTATTTCCTCTATTCCGTTCTTGCTACACAGCAGTAGATGACCTCACCCCTCCCCCCTCTCCCTCTCTCTCCCTCTCTCTCTTCTCTTTCCACCCCAGGGCTGTGGTCCGAGGATGGGGCGCTGGTTTGGGCTTCATCAGTCACTTTCAGTAAGGTTGCCTGCAGGAGTGGTGGTTACGCAGTAATTGGAGTGGCAGCTTGTTGAAGAGGTCATAGCCGCTATCAGAGACCAGAGTGAACATTTCTGCTATTGAACGGCTCTACAGACACCAAATCTTGTTAAATGCCATTTAAGGTTTTTTTTTCTACGCTGATGTTGAGTTCCTACTGGTTCTGATCATTGCACTTCTGTCTAGTATAAGTTGACAGACCATCTGGTTGTCGCCAATGTAGCATTAAGATCTTTATTTAGTTGGTTATGTGTGTTGATACTGTGTATACGGTAGTGTAATATTTAACCCAGCGCATGCTTTTATTAAAGGTATCCACACAGAAATATTGTATCAAAGAATTTAAAGCACAATCGGCGCTGCGTATCATTTCAATTGAGATTTTGTCCTTTTATTCATGTTGTTTAAGAAAATAAGTTTCCTTTATATCAGGACAGTTGTAGTATATGCTACTATATAAAGACAAATCGATGTGTAACTTTGTTACCAAAAATCTAGAAAAGGTATTAACCGATTTGCTTTAGACTTTTGACTGATACTTTAATAAAATATAAAGAGAAAATACTGTTACCAAAAATGTTGAAAAGATGTTTACCAAATTACTTCAAATTTTTAGGCGATAGTCTAACAAGATTTGAAGAGTCATGAGACATTATTGAACATATAACTTTCACTGCATTCACGAAGGCTGAAAGTACGAGTAATAATCGTGTATCCTGCCACAAACATTGATGTGTGGGAATCACGATTGCATCTCGGGACGTGCAATAGCGGCAGGTTTCGTTTATTTCAAGCGTCAACTTCGCTTTGCAATTTTTCCGTGTAGAATTGACCTATTACTGCAATATTCTTTTTGTGATTTTTCACGTTACTAATTGCTTAATAAATAATACAGAATCCACTAAAAACATAGGTTTTTTTAAAAAATAATAATTGCTTACGTTTTAGAATGTCATATAGTATGTACTTCAAATGGCTCTAAGCACTATGGGACTTAACATCTGACGTCATCAGTCCACTAGACTTACAAGGAGACGGCACGACCGTGGGGTCGGAGTTTTGTCCGAAATTTCGTGTGGTAAAAGAGGGCCCCAAATACCTCACGTGGTTAAAATATTAGGACGCATTACCCGGAATATCCCGAGAAAAATCTATCCAAAGTTTCTTAAGTGACTTATGAGTATAAAATGTTAATCAATTGCAAAGCCTCCGTCTGATCTAGATGGTTAGGGCTCGGACTCTCACGCCAGAGGTCTCGGGTTAGATTCCTCCTCTGGCACTTTTCTTTCTTCTGTTTCATTTTCTTTTGTTATTCCACCAATTATTCAAAAAGTTTCACAAACCTACATTATTTTTAAAACATTATTTTAGCTCAAGAACGTAAAGTTTTTCATTCACTGAAAAATACTCGTGCTCGTTGTTCTGTTTCGTTTTATGAGGATTCAAGATTTAAAGGGGCTTTCTAAGGGTCCCCTTGGCATTATAACGGTCATCTGCGCATAGGACTGTGAGCGAGCCATGAGAAGTAAACGGCAGTTTGTTTTTCGATTTCGTCGTGAACAGACGTGCCTGTTTCACATTTCAACGTGTTATTCCGATCCGAGGTTTAACATGTCGACTGAAGAAGTTGCGCTGGCTAATCTGGAATAGGAGAAGAAATTCCTGAAGAATCCATTCATAGTGATCTATAAAAATTACGATTGCAGGACGCAGTGGTGTATTATGAAAAGCTGTTGACGGAAAATAATTTAATTGCATCGACATCTTCGGAAAAATCTCTCGCGATGCTATGTTATTGGCCGGAGAACTTTATAATAATACACTGGAACTTTTGGGTGAAAAAACGTTCGTAACTGAAGAGGAATTAATTCACGCTCACGAGGATTGCGAAGAATGTGAGGAGAACGACGAACAGTTCGAAGTGCCACAAAGTGATTCGTCTCCAGACGAATATAAACCGTCACCGAAAGGATTTAAAAGTGACATGATTCCCATTGCCTACACAGTCAAAGTCGTGAATATTGCTAAAGCGCACCCCACATAGTCCTTGGCGACATTGCAAAAAAAAAAAAAAAAAAAAAAAAAAGATGCCGCCAATTGAAGAGAAATGAATATCTTTCACAATGGGAGTAAGATATTAAAAGTGGTGGTACGCGAATGGATAAATTTGAGATGATAGAATCGTGGACCTACGACCGTTTTATGGAAGCAAGACAGCAATATCAGCAAATCACGACAAGAAATTTACAGCAATGGGCATTGGCTGCGGCTGCACAATTCGTCGATTTCAAATTCAAGGCGTCTGATCGATGGGTCACGGCATTTAAACAGAAGCACAGAATTTCACAACGCAAGATCACGAAACTGGTTTCGAAAAAAGAACCGGTGTCAATGGAGGACATCCAGGCGTCTGCGGGGACCTTACGTCGGCAGACGTGCCGTTTAATCCCTCAATACCATGAGGATTATGTGATAAATACTGACCAAACAGGTAAATACATGTTTTCTTCGTACAAAATGTTTTTATCGATGTAAAATACATCAATTCAAATTTAATTATAGAAAAAGTTATTTACATACACATTCGAATATTGTTTAATATTAAAAATACTATTGTTTCAGGATGCCAATATCAATCTGTTTTCAACAGGACTCTCACAGAAAAAGGGAGTAAAACAGTTTTCGTGAAAAAGTCGGATTTGAATAAAGTGACGCATTCGTACACCGCACAATATTCAATAACATTTTCCGGAAAACTGCTACCACATGTCTTCATATGCGACCGGTCATTTCGGACCTCGTATTCACAAATTAATAGATGGCTATGCCAATACTTATACGAACGTCATCGTAACACCACCGAAGTCCGGAAAATTAACAACAGTTTTATACATGGATTTTCTCCGGGAATTTTTAAATTTTTACGTCGGGAAGAATAAATATTTACTTCTCATTGACTCTTGGGGAGGTCAAACTAATCCGGAGATATATGATGCAATTTTTCAAGATGACGAAAATATGCCAACTTGGTCTGTAAAAGTCATACCTCCAAAATGCATTTATTTGGTGCAACCTTGTGATGTTTACTTTTACAGGCAAGTTAAAAATTTCATAAAGCGCTCGCAAAATTACAGCGCATTGTTACAGGAGAATCGTGAAATTAATTCCCGGGAAGGTTGTATAAAAATTCATTCTATAATTCACCATCAATTATCGTCACCAATATGCCGAAACATGCCTGGTTTGCCTCAAAATTATCAGAAACTCGAAACATTTTCGTAAATGTTAATGGGGCATGTTTTTGTACAGATTTATTGCAAATGCCCTGTGATTGTAAAAAATCCGCTTTTAAATGTCGAAAAAATTATTGCTTTGTTTGTTTTTACGAAAGTTACCACTGCGGTTCTTGTTTATAATTATTATATGTATAAAAATTGAATGTTTCCCAGCCGACTTTGTTGTTCTGATTAAAAACCCAATGTTCCTCCTCATTTACTTTACAATGAAAAATGGAAAACCCGCCGCCATGACTTGTATTGTTTGTCAAAAAGAAAATAATTTTTATTCAATAATGTAACTAATTTGTTAAAGATAACGTAGGTTTGGGAAACTTTCTGAATAATTCATGGAATAACAAAAGAAAATGAAACAGAAGAGAAGAAAAAAGTTCCAGAGGAGAAATCGAACCCGAGACCTCTGGCGTAAGGTCCGAACCCCAACCATCTAGGCCAGACGGCGGCTCGGCAATGTACTAACATTTTATACTCATGTGGCACCTAAGAAACTTTGGATCGATATTTCCCGGGATTTTCCGGATGGTGCGTCCCAATATTTTAACCACGTGAGGTGTTAGGGGTCCTCTTTCACCACACAAAATTTCGGACAAATACCTGACCCCACGGTCGTGCCGTCTCCTTGTTAGAACTACTTCAACCTAACTAACCTAAGGACATCACTCACATCCATGCCCGAAGCAGGATTCGAACCTGCGACCGTAGCAGCAGCAGGGTTCCGGACTGAAGCGCCTAGAACCGCTCGGCCACAGCGGCCGGCTTAGTATTTACTTTCACGAGCCACGAGCCCCTGCGTTACATTCATAAGCCATGCCCGCAAAAGTCGTCATTTTTCAACATCTATCGGCACTGAAATGTTTAAGTGGGCCACCCTCCACACACACACACACACACACACATATATATATATATATATATATATATATATATATATATATATATATATGTATATGGTGCGGCATTATGGGAGGAAGGATAATTGGCCCCCATTTTATCGATGGGAATCTAAATGGTGCAATGTATGCTGATTTCCTACGTAATGTTCTACCGAATTTACTACAAAATGCTTCACTGCTTGACAGAATGATGATGTACTTACAACATGATGGATGTCCGGCACAAAGCTCGCGTGCGGCTGAAGCGGTATTGAATAGCATATTTCATGACAGGTGGATTGGTCGTCGAAGCGTTCACCTGATCTGACGTCCCCGGATTTCTTTCTCTGGGGAAAGTTGAAGGATATTTGCTATTGTGATCCACCGACAACGCCTGACAACATGCGTCAGCGCATTGTGAATGCATGTGCGAACATTAAGGAAGGCGAACTACTCGCTGTTGAGAAGAATGTCGTTACACATATTGCCAAATGCATTGAGGCTGACGGACATCATTTTGAGCATTTATTGCATTAATGTGGTATTTACAGGTAATCACGCTGTAACAGCATGCGTTCTCAGAAAAGATAAATTCACTAGGGTACATGTATCACATTGGAACAACCGAAATAAAATTTTCAAACGTACCTACGTTCTGAATTTTAATTTAAAAAACCTACCCGTTACCAACTGTTTGTCTAAAATTGTGGGCCATATGTTTGTGACTATTACAGCGCCATCTATCACAAAGCGAAAAACGTGGTCCAACTAAAACATTCATATTTCTTTACGTACTACACGAATATGTAATAAAAAATGGGGGTTTCTATTTTAAAAAACGCAGTTTATATCCGCTTGACCTATGGCAGCGCCATCTAGCGGGCCAACCATAGCGCCATCTGGTTTCCCCCTTCAAGCGAGACAAGTTTCGTTCTTTCTACTTTTTTCGTTTGACGTTTATTTCGTGAGATATTTTTCGCCCGGTCACGATCAATGGACAACAGCGTACACACACGCACGCACACACACACACACACACACACACACACACACACACACACACACACACATGTGTGTGTGTGTGTGTGTGTGTGTGTGTGTGTGTGTGTGTGTGTGTGCGTTTGTGTACGCTGAACCTATGCACAAGATATTCAGCATATTATAAACCACTGTAATCGGTAAAATATATGAAAAACACAAAGCACCTTGCCCAAAAGGCCATGATCAATTACATATTACTCACAGATGCTTGTTACATGGTACAAGTACGGTACACAATAGCACATCCACCTTTTTTGCTTTCAGAAATCCCATTCTGGAGAAAGGGAGTCAAACGGCTGGTCATCTGGCTTGTCCCAATTAATGAAGTTGTTTTTACTAAGTTAATGCGTGTTGCCATTTTCGGGGATCCACAACGATGTGTATGAGTTGTGCAACACGTACCTTGATATTGCAAGCACTACATGTTTCATATGTGGTGATGCTGTTGAAAATAATGAAGATAAGGGTACAATAAAGGGAAGGGTATTGAAAACCTTTGTTGATACCAGCAAGAGGAGAAAAGATGGCCATCATACGTGGTTAGAACGTTAAAAATCACTTGTTGTTCATGAGAAGTGTCCAAAAGAAATCAAGTGTTCTCAAGCCTGAAACAGAAGTAAAATATCAAGACCGAGTGAACAGAGGTAAAATGAACAAGTTCAATTTCAAGGAATTATGTATTTATTGTGAGAAGGGTGCATATGTATCCTTTAAGGCCCAGCAAAGTAAGTTAAATAAGCACAGGCGAGATAGCGTACACCTCTTAATGAAGTTCGAGGCTATAGAAAGTATAATAATGGCTGCCGCTGCTGGAGAGGATGAACGGGGTGAGGATGTTTTATGGAAGCTTGGCACTAAAACAGTTGTAGCAGCAGCAGAAGGAAGGTACCACAGTTCCTGTCCCATGCATTTCTTTTTCCATGCATCTTCTGCAACAGATTCGGAACCTCGTGGTCGGCCGGAAAGTGCTGAAATGACTGAATGTATTGACTTCAGCGTGAAATGGATCGAAGAGAATGAGGACTTGTGTCAGTTTACACTAGAACACAGTCTGCAGACATATGATGGAGTTGTTCCCAGAAAGAAAAATAGACTTGTAAAGTTGTCTGAAATGTTTGAACACGATACAGTTGTGGTACCCGGAAGCAGCCAATTCCAGCAATCAACAATATGCTTTCGAAACACAGGTCACCAACAATTGTTATAAATCTAGGAAAGCTGACATGAATGACAAACGTATGACAGTAGTGAAAGCTGCCACAGAGATCATACGTGAGGAGATCAGGTCAAAAGTGCATTCATTGGATAAGTATCCCTCTCCTCACTTGTTTTATGTAGTGTGAACAATGACATCCCAGATTCTTTGAAGTTGATGTTAGACACAATAACAAGCACTGTTAAAATAAGAAAGGAAGATGGAGAAAGAATGGACAAAAGTAAAATAAAACTCCAAGTCATTACCCATTCACTGATATTAGCGATCCAAGCAAGATCATTCACGTCCCCAATCCTGCTAGGAGTTGTACAGGAAATATGGATCGAGAGACCTAGTAGATGTGCTTTCGGCCACGGGTTTCAGCAGTTCATATGGTGATGTGAAGAAATTTGAAATTTCAGCTATTCAGCAGCCTCTTGAAATAGTAACCAAAAACTCATCCATATAATTCAATTCTGACAATGCAAACATAAACATGGATACAATTGATGACCATGACACTTTTCATGCAATGGGGGTGTTCAGTGTTTTACTCCCAAAAAGTCACTGACCCCAAGAGCAGCTATTAACAAGGTTAAGTCATTACCGAAAGCAACAGCCTTCCACTGGAGCACTTCGACAAACCTATTGGAGGAAGTTTAGCCACAATGACCGTTGACGCCATAGCTACTAGTGAAGTTCAAAGATGTACTGTCGAGGTCGGCAGATCTGCTGTGGGTGTACTGGAAAAGGAACAGTGCTATCAACTTACCTGGATGGAATGGGTTTATGGAGACAATAACATCTAACCAGCCCTTCTGGACCTCAAATATTGTGCCTCCCATTTATCAGAGCCCGCTCCCCGCTCCCTTCCTTTACCGCTTCAGATGTTGACAACATCTATACAGCCCTCTAAACAGATGCTAAAAAATGTGAAGAGTGTTATAAAAAGTTCAGTTTTGTCACATTTGCCCACGCACTCTATATGAAAGCAAGAAAAGGTCTTGTTTCCTGTGGACTATATAGTGAGATGAGCTGTGTTATCGTGCAACTTGGTGGCTTCCACTTACTAATGTCCTACGTGGGTGTCACTGGATTCATAATGGATGGTAGTGTTTTGCAAGATATATTCACTGTTTGTTTCGCACTAGCATCGACAAAAACGATGCCTGGGAACTGCTATTCAAAAGCTGTAAGAGCTAATATTTTGGCTCAGCTTGCTGTTAGTAAAATTATCCTATCAACAATGGAGCTAACACAGATGGAGCACGCAGCATTATCATCTCTTCTAGACACCTCTGGGATTGATTAATTCGAATTCAATTACCTCATCGTGGAAGAAGTGATGCGGAAATTCTAAGCACAGTTACAAAATTTGGAGGAAAAAGCGCAACAGCGAAACTGTTAGTGCAATATTTTCCTGTGTTTCATACTCAAACAATTCACTGAAGCTGAGAAAAGCGGGGATTGGGAGTTGCACCTATCAAACGTAATAAACATGATACCCTACTTTCACGCAAGTGGCCACTCTAACTACGCCGAAGCTAGCCAAATATACTTGTAGGATATGCAGGATCTTAATAAAAGACTCGCTCATACCGCATAAGAGCAATTTGTGAATAAAGGTTATTTTACCAACAGTCGAACCCAAAAACACTGGTCAGCGTATGGTCAGACATGACCACTGAAACAGTTGTCATGGGGGTTATATTCTCCTCTGGGGGCGTGTTACGAGGGCGGGGGTTAAAGATGGAACTCCGGCTAGATGGATTGCTGGAATGCTAAAAGCAGTATATGTCACACACACCAAATCGAGGAATTTTATGGTGTATCGTTTGCTTCATCAGATCAACACGTTGATACCACAAATTCTCGGATGAAAAGAGACAAAATTCAGTAAATGGTTCGATTCTCATGACCGGTTCTGTCAAGGAACGTCCATCATGTGCATTAGAGCAGGAGTGTTGGGAGATGAAACATGAACTGTCAAGAAGCTTATAAAATGGGGAAAAAAGCATGAAAAATATTCAAGGGAAAAGCTTTAGGTAGTGCAGTTCCTGAGGAAGAAAGGAGTAGTGGCCTATGAGCCGTGAAGTGTACAGTCAAGATGAATGGTGAACCAGTCGCTATTAATCCTGATTTAATTTTCCGTCGGACCCCTCTCCACATGAAGACACCACAACACCTCGAATCACATTTCGACTTTGAATTAGTTCCATATCCATGATCTCTTTTTGATGACAACTGAATAATTGGCAAGACAATAAAATCGGACCTTTTTAAGCTGTTCAATCCAGTCAGTGTTGAAATCACAAGCAACACAACTTCGTCCTTGACGGTGGGTTCCTCTTACACCGTATTGTGTGGAACACTGATGAAGTTTTTTCCTCCATCATTCAAAAGTATGTGAACTACGTCCAAAAATACTTTAGATACAAATGCACTATATTGTGTGATGGCTACCTTGAGGAGGGAGCTGAGAAAAGCATAAAAATCTGCTAAATGTGCTCGAAAACACGCGGTATGCCATCCGATTCTATTTTATTTGATGAAACAACGTCACCAACTACGTCAAATGAAATTAATAAGTGTATAAAGTAATAAGAAACGTCTTATCTCAATATTGAAAGAAAAATTATCAGGGTATCAGGTCAAGCAGGCCATTGATGATGCAGACTCCTTGGTTGTTGGCACAGGGAGCCATCGTCTTCATTGTTGGGGAAGATACTGATTTGCTGGTCCACTGACTGATCATGTACCTAGTAGTAGTGAACAGGAAGCGCCTCCCACATCTCTCTTATGAAACCCGGAAAAGGAAAGCAAGGCACATCCATTTACACCCTCAACCGTTCTAAGATCTCTGAAGAAGTCAAGAAACATTTTATTTCTTATCGCCTTCAGCGGCTGTGATACCACCTCTACATTTTTTCGACGGGGCAAATTAAGACTTATAAACAATTTTCAAAAGAACGCGAGCCTCCAGCACGCCGCCTCAGACTTCATGGATCCCAATCTCACTCCTGATAAGACATCAGAGGCAGGAGTGAAGTTCATTGTGTGTCTGTTCACGAGTGGTAGCTCTAAATCTTTGATAAACTGTTCCAGAGCGCTATAACGAAAAATAATATCTTCAATTTGGCATGTTTGCCTCCCACCGAAGCCGCCAGTCGCTAGCGCTCCCTCAGGGTCTACTCGTAATTCAGATCTTGAGGAATAATCAGATGGATCCACTGAAATGGGGATGGAGGGAAAAAAACGGTTTTATGCTCATTGAAACCACCCAACCACCAACACTCCAGGAGCAGCTCAACACAATATCATGACGAGCAAGAAGAGATGTCAAGCAACTTGTTCCTGCAGGAAAGCGTTCTTAAAGTGGTCGGCTATATGCAGGAACTGTCATGCTTTCACTGTCTAACAGAAGAGGACATCCTTGATTCGGCACAAACAGACGATGAGACTGACAGCACTGAGAGAGAAATCGATTACATCCACTGCCAGAAGAAGGCAAAGAATTGGACGACGTTTCCTCCCCGGACCATCTTTTCCGAAAAACGTAAAAAAAGAAATAAAATGTATATACAGAACAATAATTTAGTAATATAAAGAATGTTTACAAAAATTTATCTCTCATCAGTTTTATAGTGTAATTGAAGTATATTTCCTTTAGTAAAACCTTTCACTTGATATGATGTTTTTGGTTCATTTTTAAATCGGTTTATTACAATTTTGGACTAGTGTGGTAATTAATTCGTATTAATACATAGAGCTAAGTATCTAAGTTGGTATGTACCTAACTAAATAGCCTTTGAATTTGAATATTTGGACCAATGTGACTGAGTTGGAGGTTCAAAAGGAATTGGAGTTCGTAAAAATGTTTTAGCAAAATTTTGCGCTGCAAATGCTTTCCGGATTCTATTGGTATCTATGCATAGGAGTGAGGAAATTTTAAAATTTAGGAACTCTTTTTACGCAGACTTTAATGCTCTATAACTCTGATGCAAGGTATTTTTCATTTGGAGTAGTCATTTTTGACTGACAAGCGCTGGAAGATGAGCATAACTCACTTTTCCACAAGTTACTAAGAAAATACCAATTTTTGACGATCGTTTGTAGATAAACAGCTGAACCGATTTTAGCTTTAAGTAGGTCAATACACGTGAAATTTTATGCTCTTTCATTTTGGTTTTGAAAATATTTTCTATAGGATCCATCGTTGTCAAGTTATAGGCGAAAGACTGAAAAATGTCAAAAAATATCGTTGTTTTTCGGCACTCAAACGTTTAGCATAAGTCAGAAAGCGTCGCAGACTTTCAGCTTGTGCGCATTTAGTAGCCAGTAAAAGTCTATTTGCATGGGCCTAAAGATGTCTATTACATATGCAATGCCACACATGAATAGGTGATCGCATACCCATTAGGAGATTATTCTTGATGTGCCAGAAACTCACTTCCACTCACATAGTGGCGTCCTCCATGGCCTTGTGAGAGAATTTCTGCTGTCTTTTAGGATGTGACATCGCAGTATCGCAATATTTAATCTTAGCGTAAGAGGGATGAATTTTTTTATCTTGTCATTATTTGCAGTTTTTATTTTTTATTTTTTATCTTATTTTTTTTCAGAGTATTTTCATCTTACTTTCTGTCCTGTAAATATGAACCTTTCTTATCATGATCAAAGTCGGTTATTTTCATTTCATATGATTGTAGGAAAATTAGACACGTTTTTAAAAGAGACAGATTTCTGTCCCGTAAATAAAATAAGGCCGCGCATTGTTTGTCCCTGATTTAATTTGTCTCTCTGTTTAATCTGTCAAAGAAGATAAGTAACTTATAAATACCATTCTTTCTGTAGTTCACACTGTAATTGTGGATCTGGAGTACGTAACGTAATTTCCGTTTTTGCCAGTGGGAAGGATGGATTGAGAGAAGGGGGTTATTGGAGGTGAAAGCAGGGAGTTCACATTCAAATTAAAACACGTGCTCAATTTCGCATTTAGTGATGTTTAATAAAGGAGGATAAAAAGGGATAATTAAAACCGATCGTTAATTACCTACTAATCAGGGTATCACTCATTTGTAATTATTTAACGCTAAACATTTTCAGTAGCTGTTTCCTGCATCACGTAACGAACTGCGCATAATATAATGATGAACATAAAACGTTATGAAGAGCGTGTTTAGCTGTAGTAGCTCTCGTTGTAACAAACGAAAAAAGAGAAACGTACAAAAAATTGGAACAAGTGGGCAAGCGTATGCAGTCCTCCCGAACGTTACGCGGCGTATCAAATAGGTAACACTTTTTCTCGTTTGTCACATTCAGCGTTAAATAAAAAATAACATCGTACTGTTTGTTACCGAGCATTTACGCTTTTTAAGTTGCGCTGCACTCTCAATAAAATTCGTCTGATGAGGAACGCATAGAGGCCTGCTGGCAAACCAAATCAGTCTAGGCGATGGAGGCTCCAGAGTGAATTATTTTCTTCAGTGGGCAATAACAGAACAGTACAGTTCCGGTGTATTTGTTAAGTTTTGTTCCTATACTCTGCTCCTAGCGAACATATACGCGATAGGGAGAAGTTTGTTTTGTTATATATTTCCAACATACTGTCGGTTGGAACAGCGACCAGCACAATCAGGAAGATGTGTCTCCTTTTGTCTGTCGTCGCACTTTTATTTCATCTACAGGCTACCGGTTCTGCTACCAGGTACGACCGTCAGGGAATCCCCTGGGCCGCAGTAGCCAAGTTCACTTCTCAAGTAGGTATCTCATAAATATTTCATACGCGATATATCAACTTGGGAAGCGATTTTGACAACTATTCTCCAGCGTATGGCCTGATGGTAGTTGTTACCGTAATCGGTAGCCAGCAGACGATATAAACTTGTTAAAATAAGTTTTTTTTGCTGTAGCACTTAATATGCAGGGTGTTCAGAAATTCCCGTAGCAAACTTCTAGGACTTGTAGAGGGGAGTGAGAAGATAATATTTTAATTTGGAACCCATGTCCAGAAACGTACTGTTTCCGTGCTGCAATCATTTGAAAACGTGTTGATAACGCGATCCTTTTAGAAGTAACAGATTATGCGTTACCCAGTATATTACTTGTTGTACAATTCCACTCATTAATAGCCAAAGAAACTGTTCGCGTACTCGTTGACGCGATGCAGTAAGGCCTCTTCCAGTTCAGGTGTGCGGCGTCTCCTTGGAGCAGCACAATCACGCCTGCTGACAGCGAAGTTACCCTTTCTCGAATCCGTTGCGTAATTGTGGCGGGAAGCGCATACGATGGAATCGGGCGTTGTGGAGAAAGATCTCGTTAAAGGCTACGAACAGCTCTTCCATTACCGTGAGCTTCGCCATTCAGCCCTGTTGCTCGAACACTTCCAGACACTTGAATGAGGTTCGAACCAGGTCACAGAGGTAGCCGACTTCAAATGACATCAGCCGATCCGACCTAACTACCCCATACAATGGCTATACTATTGTATACCTACCTAGCAAACACGTTTTCAAACGGCTGCAACACGCAAACGGTACATTTCCTCACAGGGTTCCTGTTCAAAATATTATGTACCCACTCCCCTCTACAAGTTCTGGGCGTTTGTAACGGGAATTTCCCAACACCCTGTATACTGGCTTTTAATAGGCTTGTAGTTTCAGCGCAAATCAGTCTAGCTGCAGCCAAGTAGAATGCGAATTTTCTGTTATTACCTTTGTATTCGTCCTTGATTTTGACGACATTCTCTAGGGAGTTTAGTAGGGGCAGCCAATAGAGGAAAACAGGCAGTCCCATCCGCGATTTTCACGTCCTTCTAAAAATTTACAGACGGTAGCCAGAATCACGTACCAACCGAAAATAAAATGATTTGTTCGTTACAGCTTTCTTTTACTGTCGATGGATTATGAAAGACGAAGATAATACGAAATTGAAGACGTATCTGCGCTAAATAGTGAGTACATGCACTAGTCGGAATGTGGTTAAAACGAGAAATGGTATCGGAAAACTACAGGTGCGCTAGGTTTTATCAAGAGTGTGTGTGTTCCAAATGGGAATTTTTCATTATCTGTTTGCATGGTCACAAGAGATCACTGCCGCCAAGCCATTCCGCTATGATAACAGCGCAGCTCGTCATTCTTCGAAAATTTTTCTTCTTTAATTGTCTGTACAACAGATAGTATTGACACTACGCAATTTCTAAAATCTGTTATACATGGTGTAAATTTTATGTTGACAAACCAGAATAAATCGAAAAATAAGCTTCACACGAAAAAATGTGTAGAATCCAAAGCTGATTATTTTCGAGGGGGCATCTGCTGCTACTAAAATTAGCCCGCCACCCCAGCCTCTTGGGGGTGGGGTGGGAGGCAACTTTGAAATTTCAAATAGGAACCCCTGGGAGGCAACTTTGAAATTTCAAATAGGAACCCCCATTTTTATTGAAAAATCAGATTCTACATAAAAACCTACGTACGTTTTGTCTTAAACATTTGTTTTGATTCTTGGTAGTTGGCACTGTAATTCAAGATAATCCAGCTCTCATTTTTGCGTGGAAAATGGTTACGGATAAATAAAAAATACTTATTTGCTTCGTAAATTTTGGTTTCTAAAACTAAAACTCTCCCTCTCTCCCCATAGGGTGGGGTTTGAGAGAGAGAGGAATTAGACTTTTACAAAATATGTTGACCCCAATTTTCTACGCAAAAATGAGAACATGGATTTCTTTAATTACAGCGCCGATTACCAAGAATCAAAACAAATGTTTAAGACAAAATGTACGTAGTTTTTATGCAGAATCTGATTCTGCAAGAAGAAATGAGGATTCCCATTTGAAATTTTAAATCTGCCTCCCACCCCATCCCCAGCGGGCTGGGGTGGCGGTCTAATTTTAACACCAGTAGATGTCCCCCTCGAAAATAATCAACTTTGGAATCCACACATTTTTTCGTGTGAAGCTTATTTTGCAAGTTATTCTGGTTTGTCAACTTAAAATTTACATCCTGCATATTGACAACAAGTGGGCCTCGATCCTGTGCAGCATAGAACTGTAGCCGTTTACCCAACTATACTTTTCTAGTTGTTTATTTCTTTCACGTAATCATGATTTCGGCGTCATAACTGTTTTCAAGTGCATGTTGAAATTTTTCAATGTGTCTGGTATGTTTGTGATATGTTTCGTCGAAAAACCATATTTTTCGTCTTATAGACCAGTTGTCGTATTACTACATGGGTATCTATTTAAGATACGTAATGTGACTGAAATTGTGCACAGCGGGTAACCATAAACACACGGTATAGAATATTTAACAGCCAATACTTTCATGTGACCAGCATTCATCACATCTGTGCGTCATATGGAATGTGGAATTTTATTTAAGCACATGCCTGGCTACACACCGGAAACCCGAGAAGTGATTCGTGTTTTGAAGAGGCACGTCACGCAAAGGTATGCTAATGAGGGCCGAAAGAAGCACATGACTGTCTGCAAGATCAGGAATATCTGAACTCAGTCGTTTGGGACTTCTCCACAGCGTCTGACGGTGATCACCACGTGGGACTACAGTTTGTTTATACCAAAAGGTACCAAGCCCTTTCAAGTATCAGCAAGGCGTCGTGGGCAGAGCGTCGGAGACCCTTATACGGAGTTCTGCAAGAAACGGTTTTTGGGCTGACTCTGCATACCTGCAATTTCCTGAAGATCGGCAGCATGAAGCTAGATATCTACATGGACGATAAGCACACCAGACAAAAAAAATTGGTCAGCACCAAGAGACAGCATACTAATAGCAAGAACACTTCCCCTATCTAGCCTATAACGGCCTTAATTCAGTGAGGAACAGAGTTAACGAGTTTTTTCAGGTATATCCATGTGAAGCCACTCATCAACGATTAGATCCCGCAGAGCTACAAAATTGCGGGTATGCCGACTGCTACGTTTCAGCCGTGTCCTAGACATTTTATGGAATTAATATCGGGTTATTTAGCGGGCCATTCGTGCCACGATAGGTTGCCTAAGTGCTCGAAAAATTAGGTACATGTGCGTACAGCCCTGTGAACGCAGTTGGGAGTCACCTTCAAAGACAGTGTCCAAAGCACGATAATCGATATCTAGAAAAAAGGCGAACACTTGGTCACCGAGAATGTTGGAATATACGTCCTGGTTCAAGTTCGCAGTAACCTGAACGAGAGGGCTAAAGTCGTGGTGCGTAAAACACCCCGAAAACAACACATAACCACCTCTGGCCTGAACTACACACTGCATAGACCTGCGGAATAAATACCTCGTTAGGTCATCGGCGCACCTCCTCAGCCTGTTGTAGTCTTTTTGCGAGCACTGTTCTTAAGAGCAGTTACGTGGCTGCAAGTGGTACATCACTTGTTCTACGAGATAAGTCGTATAGTCTATGTTGATACAGTTGTGCAACCACTCACGGTGTGGAAATGGGCACGCCCAGACAGAATAGCTCCTTTCTGTCTCCGCGTGGACTCAACCTACTGCGCTGATGCCATACGACCGACTGGCACTCGCCATTTCACATCAGCGGTGGTGGCAGGGGGTGGGGGCAAGGGTGAGGGGAGGAGTGTCTCTTGAGCATCTGGTGCCAGTTGCGTAGCATGTATAGTGCTCAAAAGCAGCAAGTGTGTTCTTTGAAGTGATGACTAATGTTTTGTGCTGTGAGCTTATCATGATGTTTAAATGGGGCATGAGTCCACTCCACAAGCTGGGCTATGGCTGAAAAGCCAAGCGAGCACCTGAAGACCATTTCCTCCAACCATCTCCAGCCCATCTCACCATATGTCCACAATGGAGCATGCCCCGTCAGTTGGATCATTATGATGCACTGCTTCGGCATTGTGTTGAATATTCATTTAACATAATGTGAACACAGTGGGGAAGTTTGAGAGAAGATGCACGGATATCTCACATCTCCCGTCTTCAGTATCAACTGTTCTCCTTCACATAAGGTTACTTTAGGCTGCCGCTCCCACTAGTAGAATATGATACTGGATGTGATCTTCTTTAACGTGCTTATAAAGTGCCATAAAGATATGGAGGAGTTTTAACTCAACCATTAAAATCATGGATTTGTTAGCAAAACGTAAGTTACCTCTTCCGTAATGCTCCTCAACTGACACTATTGGATACACACAGGTTCATACTAAAAATCTGTTACCATTCCGTCTAAATGCTTGGACTGCAATAAACACACCTATTTTGTTTTTTTCTATTAATGAAAAGCTAAGTGCAGCAACAAGAAGTAAAAAAGCGCGAACTGCTAAGTCACTGTAACATAGTACCTGTGACGTATGAACTGTTCAGTATCACTACCTATGGCGTTACAACAGCTGGACTGTTAAGTTTCGTCTCATGCAAAATGTGCTGTCTCTTAGACATAGCAACAACTCTATTGTAAAATCGTGGCCTCTCTCATCGAGGACTGTTCCACTGTAACACCGAAAATAGGGAGATCAAAAAATGGTTCGAATGGCTCTGAGCACTATGGTACTCAACATCTGAGGTCATCTGTCCCCTAGAACTACTTAAACCTAACTAACCTAAGGACATCAAACACATCCATGCCCGAGGCAGGATTCGAACCTGCGACCGTAGCGGTCGCACGATTCCAGACTGAAGCGCCTAGAACCGCTCGGCCACTCCGGCCGCGAACCATTTGTCGCCGGCTTCATTCTTCGTCATCCGCACAGCTACAACATCGTAAGACCGTTAAGTGAAAAATTACATAGGCATTTCCCAGAGGTATTTGCTGCACAAAGAATGACTTACATTAATCAACAGCCATTTTGGATCTGGGACGTGTACATCAACTAGTACGTATTTTGGTGTGTAAAATCTGAATATACCTTTCAAAAATGTTCTAGCACGTACAATTTTTGCGTTTTTAAAGGTTTTTATTCTTCGTATTCAGTATTTCGCTTTTTGCTGTTCTTCTGTTTTGATGTTTAATTGTTTGTTTTTTATTTTCAGAGGAGAGATAGAAGATCTACAAATCGTCAATAAATGATTGGTGTGGTAATCCAGTGGTGTGAAAGAGATCCTCAGTGAATGTTTCCTGTGAAAGACAGGCAAACTTTTTGTGTTCAAAATTTATACTAAGGAAAATGGCAACTAGCAAATCTCGTTGCTGTCTAAACAACCCCAATAACTTTTGTTGTGCGTGTGGGAAATTCACTCCAAAAGCACAAAGAAAACCAATGACTGATTTGGTTAAGAAGGCATGTAAACTGTATTTTGATTGTCCTGTTGGTGATCAAGATATAAATGTTGCACCTCATATTGCCTGCATAGCCCCTACTACAACCTTAACCGAGTGGTTGACAGAAAACCGCCGAGCCATGCCATCCGCTGTTCCGATGGTGTGGTGTGAGCCTACAGACCCTTATTCAGGTTGTTACTTCTATCTTACAAATATTTCGGGACATTCAAGCAAAACTAGACATAACATAAAGTATCCAAATATATCTTCAGTGCATTTGCCGGTGCCCTATGATAAGGCGCTGCCTGTTCCTCTCTGCAAGTCACAGAACCAGACACCATGTCAAAAAAATGTTCGAATGTGTGTAAAATCTTACGGGACTTAACTGCTACGGTCATCAGTCCCTAAGCTTACACACTACTTAACCTAAATTATCCTAAAGACAAACACACACACACCTATGTCCGAGGGGGGATTCGAACCTCCGCCGGGACCAGCTACACAGACACCATGTCAAGTGAATCAGAAAGTATTGATCATATAGAACAGTACTGCCCTCAATATCATGACACTTCGCTTCAGCTCTTTAATCAAAACGAACTGAACGATTTGGTTCGCGATCTACAACTTTCGAAACAGCAAGTTGAACTCTTCAGTTCGAGAATGCAACAACGGAACCTTCTAGCTCCAGGGACAAAATTTTCCTGCTTCAGATCAAGAAGTGCTTCCTTCGCTCAATGTTTCGACATACAGAATTCAATGTGTGTATGTAGAGATGTCTCTGATGGTGCAGCTAGGTATACATCATAATCCACAGAATTGGCGACTATTTATTGACTGCAGTAAAATCAGCTTGAAAGCAATACTACTGCATAATGGCAATGCATTTCCATCGGTACCTTTGGCTTACGTAATAGACATGAAAGAAACTTATGAAACCATGGCTTCGCTGCTAGAGGCAATCAAATATAAGGATCATGAATGGCAGCTTTGCTGTGATTTAAAAGTTGTTGCACTCCTTATAGGTTTACATGCTGGATTCACGAAATACTGCTGCTTTTTCTGCCTTTGGGATAGCCGTGACACCAAGAACCACTATACAGTCAAGGCATGGTCTATAAGGAAGTCATTTGTTCCTGGAAACGTAAATGTCAACAATACCCCATTGGTTGAGCCTGATAAAATCATTTTGCCTCCCGTTCATATCAAGTAGGGCATTATCAAGAACTTTGTAAAAGCTCTGGATGAAGAAGTTGAGGCCTTCAATCACTTAAAAGAAAAGTTTCCCAGATTAAGCGAGGCAAAGCTGAAAGAGGGTATATTTGTTGGACCACAAATAATAAAACTGCTGAGAGATCCAAACTTTGATACCAAACTCACAATATCCAATTAGCTGCTTCATCTTTCAAAGCAATTGTGAGGGGCTTTTAGGGTAACAGAAAAGACCAAAACTATGTTACCATTGCGAATGATCTGTTGGACAACTATAAGAACATGGGGTGCAGAATGTCGCTCAAAATTCACTTTTTACATTCTCACCTTGATTTCTTCTGGAAACATTTGGGAGCCGTAAGCGATGAGCATGGTGGACGCTTTCACCAAGACATTCTTACCATGGAACACCGTTACCAAGGACATTGGAACCCTTCGATGATGGGTGACTACTGCTGGGGTCTTGTTAGGGAGATTGATGAAACGGCAAACAAAATAAGAGCTCCACCGTCGCATTTTTTTCAAAAACCAAAGACGATTAAAAGTGAAAATATCTTATGAACTAATTTGGACCTTTCATTGGCATCATGCCCATATATATATACAAAGTAGTATTGATTTCAAACGTTCGGATTGCGTATTTTTGTTGGATTTAACTGTCTCAATTTTCATTAGTATCATTTTTCATTCTGCTGTGTATCTAGGAAATGTGACGTCATAGAGAAAAATTGATTTTACCGGTGTATTCAGCACCCCAAAATCAGGTAAATGCACCCATTTACAAACCAGATGCCGAAAAAAAGTTTAAATTTGTTAACTAGTGTTATCTGCAAGAGCTGAAGCTTATGGGCACCTGTGTTATCATTGTCGTCAGACATTATCACCAAGCAGGGTCAGTTTCATTTGCAGGTAATCATCGAGTGTCGTAAAATTATGAGAATTAACTATTTATTGACAGTTTTGTCTGTTTGCTGATGACCAGTTTCTGTCTAAATTTTCTGCCTCAGTAACTGTTCATTCTTGTCTTGCATAACTGGGGCTTAACTAATTTGCAATTTTAACTATTAAATTCATTCACTTACATTAACGTAAAATTTCACAGGCAAAACTAGTAACTAAAGATACAACATAAATTAAGAGTGCGCAATTACATTTATTCTGTTTTTATCTTAGCGAGTGACTACTGCTGGCTTGGTAAGTATTTTATTGTTGTTATATTGAAAGTAAAAGCAGTTGCTCATATGCTCAAACTAAATTTAATTCTGTCTTTCAATAAGCTAAAGTAAACTGCTTGCCTTTTTCTAAATTTTGCGTTACGTTACAGTGAGCTTACTGGATGTAATATTATTTTTTTTTTTTTTTTTTTTTTTTTGCATAGGATAGTTTTAGTTACATTTATTTCACCAGTAATTCCATTTAACGTTACTTCAAAAATTTGTTATTTCAGAATAGATAACTGCAAACTTAATGGTTTCTGATTCATTTATTTTCTTATGAACTGTTGTATTGTGGAAAAGTGTGACAACCTGTTGCCACACCAGTGACCATTTCCTTAAATTACTTTGCCATTGCCTTTCTTAAAATTCTGGAGATTCATTGCCCTAGCGGGCTGGCGACCGTTTAATTATCCATTTTTAGCTAATCAGTGTTTTCTGTGTATTATCGGTAAATTTTATAGTAAATATTTCCCTCTGTGTGGTGCGTGAGCGATTGCAGTATATTCCACCTGTTTCAACATTATCATCAGTATTTAGATTAGGTTTAGAATAGATTCTTCCTTCAGAAGGGTCTGTTGTAAATTTTCCTACAACTGACCAGTCACTGTAAAATATCATTAAACATATGTGATCACAATCAGTTATATCGCAGTCCAGTAGGCCGATTAAGAAGGAGGACGTTACACCACTAGATAAGAAGTATACCGTTTATGGACAACTATTCGTTTAAATTTGGGCTATAGTTCTCCGACGTCCTCCTGGGCATAGGTAAGTGTTTGCAATTCCTCTTTGAGATATAACTTGACTGTCTCTCTTTATCTAGATTACTGAACGTGCAAATCATTCAAGTTCCGCTTGTCATCATAGCTGCATATTTTATTTGGAGATTGTATTCAATGAAACAGCCCTAGAGACAGAGACTTTCATGTATTAACCATTGTTTTAAAATTTTGTCTAATACAGTTGGTTGTAGAAGCAAGTTCAAATATGCACATAATCGTACATAATTCTGTGCTAACGTTCAGATATATTTTAATGACCATAGACACGTATTTCAAATTCGCCGAGGTCTTTCCTCCGATGTCAAACAGTGGAAGGGCACCGTTGCGCAGGTGTTTCAACACCTGCTGCAAACTGGTATGAATCGGTGCCCTGAAAACCTGCAGACCGACCACGGAGGCGAATTTTACAGTAAGCATTGAAACGTCCCCTTTGAACAATTATACATGACTGTGCTTAAACTGACACACAATATTTTTAGCGCAACGCAATCTGACTTTCAAAAATCCCTACAAAAGAATGGCCCTGACTAACATTAACCTATACGTTTCACAAATCACTTACCTTCGTTACTCGAACTACTGCAATACAGCGAGCGCCACTACTGCCAGCTAAATAAATGATTCTAACTACTGAAGACACTAACTACTGATAGGCATAGTTAGCAAATGAAAGATTTTGATAGAGAACAAACAATGTATTTTCCCTAATCAAAAGTCATAATATATATAGCAGTTCATGACATCCATTCTTACAAATTTCAAAGCTCCGCCATTTCTCTCCCCACATCCACCACTGCTAGCGGCTCACCTCCAACTGCGCAACGCTATGCGCTGTTAACATCCAGCTGCCCAACACTACAGTGGCGAATATTAAAACAATGCCAACCAGCCACAGACTGCACACAGCACAGTCAGTGATTTTCATATAGAGCGCTACGTGGCGTTACCAATAAAAAGACCTAAACAGCCTACTTACATAGCCCCCATGCTCCCCACAAAAATTTTACAAATTGTTTTGGGCAGTGGCCAATAGAGATTCGAAAAAATTTTTCATAGTTACAATAACATAGATATCAAATGCACACACTTATTGATACACTGTTGGTCAAAAGCTAAAATTTTCTCACAGTCCATAAAGACAGTCCTGGTCTTTCATCACAGTATTAATTACAATTTTATGCACAAACTCACAGCATTAAAAGAAAATGCACCGGAAGTAGTGGATTTCCATGCAGTCTTGAAGAAGTAGTGTTGTCCTTCCAACAGAAAGACAGTGCTGACTCTTGACATGCAGACAGGTAATGGGCCCCAAATGAGCAAACCCACAGCAGAGTTTGGTCGAAGTTGAAGAATATTGGTAGGTAGGTCATCACAGAGCAGACCACTGTAGTCTTGTTAGAGATTACGGTATTGGTGGGCCACCAGAGGTGCAGACCCACTGCAGTCCTTGCAGAGATGGCCAGCAGCCATCTGTTGCGACTGTGCAGGCGCACAATCACCACTGAAGAGTCTTGTGGACAATATAGCAAGTCCATGAACCACCACTTGTTATTTATTTTCCATTATCTTACCTTTTTTTGAAACGTCCTTAGAACCAGCAATGCTTTTAACCAGTCCCTTGCTGAATTATTAACACAAGTGCGAACACTAAAAGTTCCAACTTCTCACATATTGTGCATATACTATGACCAACAGAAACGTGTGCGGTGAAATGTAACTTAATTTGAAGAACTGGTGTCTATACAATAATAAATTTACAACATAAGAATACAATAACAAAGGTACAAAATACATCATTAAAGAACATAACAATACAGATAACATTTGTAGTAAAACAGGCTTTACAAAAGAATAGAAATAAACATGTACATCAGTGTTACAAGAATTATGACATAAGTACATACATAAAAGATCAGAATAACTTTTGAAACATCAAACTCATACATGAGCACTAAAACAAAACAGAATAAATAATGTCTAACAGAATAAATAATGTCTAACAGAATAAATAATGTCTAACAGAATAAATAATGTCTAACAGAATAAATAATGTCTAAACATCAGAAAAATTCTACAACATAAATCTTATAAGCTAAACACATAAAGACAGGAAAAACACAAATTCACATAGCATAATAACACAAAGGTACAGAACATGGTTAGTTTTCAGTGTGATATTTGGTACTGCAGTCCAACCCACAACTTCATTCTGTAGATCTTTCCTCTTATTTCAACATTTGTTTCCACCAAAAGAATCCTATCCAAGCATCCTTTCTGTATTCTGTTCACATCCTCTTTCAAAAATAGTTTTTCTCCACTGTACACTACTTTTTTGGCCAAACCATTTTCTTATAGCTTCTCAATGCATTTCTTCCAATTCATCACAGTTAGTTTCTTATATAGTCTACCCCCTCTTAAGCTAACTTAAATCTACTGAGCTCAGATATATATATCAAGGGACGAGGCAATGCAGCAGCACATAACAAATTAACACAAACAGCAAGAACAAAAAAAATGGAAATTGACAAAGCAAGCAGCAGTAAATCTAAATTTGAAGAGTAAATGCAACATTATCACTATCATGAGCCAATCTGCAGCGAAAAGAAAAATAAATCAGTAGTAAAACTGGCTTAACAGAGTAATACAATGTGAAATTCAGTAGCACTATGCCTGGCAAGCAGCAGCAGCAAATGCAATAACTTATACCTAAACATGACAAAGCTCAAGAAGAAAAAATAGTACACTAAAGACAACAATGCAGATAAGGGAAATGTCTGTTCACATCTTAATATGTATGTCATTAAAGTGGTGCACCACAAAAACTTATTTTATGAAATAAATTACGAAGTACTTGAGAAGAAAACTATGTATGCAGTTCCTGAGAAGGGAAATGTCATTTTGTGCTCCCTCATTTTTTGGAAGTATATCACAAAACTATTATTTACTGGATCTGTAGACAGAAAATATCTATAGTAGTACATCTATAAAATTTTATTTTAACCAATGCTGCAGTGCAGCTAGAAACTAGATATTAAACAAAATAGGCAAAGCAAGGTGTGAAACGTCATTCACTAGCCATATGGCATTTCATAATGCAGTAAACAATCTTTCAACTAGCAAGACAATAGATGTGAGATGTTTCTCATCATTTCATTAGGCATTTTAGTAAATATCATAAATTATGAGCTCCACAGTCTAATCATATGTTTTCAAGTTTGAGCGTGTCGTATTTGCGATGCTTTCTACAAAGAAATGTCAATAGCAAGGATAATGGCCTCCTTTTTTCTCCACCTGTGCCTCTGAAAGGCACACACTAATGGCTTTTTTCCAGGTGACTGTTACGCAGCTGGGTGCCCACGACGCATTACATGAAGGTCGTCACTTAACTTTCTTGCCGAAATATTTACGACACCAGTTTGCACTACAGTGACAGTCTCACATAAAATTTCACAGGTCGAGAATTTGCGTTACAAATGTGTAGAAACAAAATCCTTTAAATATAATAGTGTCCAAAAAATTTTCGGCGGTATTGTGATACATTCACGCATTTACACACATTTTTATAACTTTAAAGTACAATTCTTGGTTTACATCATCCTTTTTCACAAGTCAGAGTCCCTAGCCACTACTCCTTATTCCTTACCTTATTACACATATACATATTCATCAACACGTCTTCAATATTTCATCATAATAAATACATAGCATAATCAGATTCGTCATATAGCATCATCTCATTGATCATAAACATACCTCAACTCATAATACACATCATCGTCGTAATAATAACATCATAACAGATCAATCACATCTCAAAATCGTCGTAGCTTTCTGAATATTTTAAAACCTAAAATAAATTCTCTGCTCATTTCAAAAGTGTCATGTACCTCAAACGTACTTTAAAAATCATGATCCCATACCAAATACGACATTCAAAGCTCTCATGGTATCACAATTGTTCCAAAAAAATATGAACAGTTCACGAAGTACAGACAAATACAATTTCATAAGTGTGAAGTTATCCAATGGTGTAATTACGTAAACATCTGTCACTGATGTAGTAAAATAAATGTTTGTCTCTCTCAGTTAAATAATCAGATAGCTGTGTAATTCTGTGTTATAGAAACATGGTACCGATGTGTAAAGTTGTATAAGCAAATACCATATTAGCTAGGGCTCCTTGTGCTTGCCAAACACATGATACACAAAGTAAGCGTGTAGCCCCCTGAGGATTAATGTAATTATACCCTCAGGTGTTACAGAATACAGCAATGTAATGAAATGTATCATGGAAAACTTTCTTTGTAATTCAAAAATCTTTAAAAATAAATGTTTTAAGTACAAAATTAATCACTCAAATGCGTGTCCTGTAGCGCTAAATTGTGCGTCTTGTTGTAACATAATCTCTGTCATTACTTAAGGGTAAAAAATGTGCCAAGTGGCGTAATTATCGCCGTCCGTAAGCAAAGTTCTGTGGAAGTCAATGTACTTATCTCGTAATAAACAAAAGCGAAATGCTATGCGTATAGATATCGTAGTTATTACGTACCGTACTGTGATCAAGAAAGTACTACACTGCAACATATTGTTGTGCTACAAAAAAAAAAGGCTGTCTTATTGTAGCTATACCACAAAGTTACTACTAAAACATGTTTTACTTTCCAGAAGAATTCAGAAAAACTGTGCAGATATAAAGCAGATACAGCACAAAAGCAACAATGTAAATTGTGTCACACATTAGTAGCATCGTGATATAATTGTGTAGCTGTCAAAGAAACCAAATTTTAAGTCATCTTTAATCCCACAGAAAGTACTTCAAATAAAGAATGTCTTTTCAAGTAAACCAAAATGTTACATGAAAATCTCATTAGCAGTGCCGGTATATGTTCTAAGTATGTGAGCCTTATAGTCGTTACGTGATGGTGCAACTAACAAGCAAGAATGTAAAAATAACAACACTATGTCGTCTGTTCACTATAACAATGCATTTGTAAGAGTACAATGAAATAAAAACAGGTTTGATTTTATGGTTCCGAAGCATGCGTGACCAAACAGCAGATCTGAATTGAGGTCCGTTATCTGAAATGACTTTACTAACGTGTCCAACTTCACATAAGAAATTTTTAACAAAGGCGTTGGATACAGCCCGTCCAGTGGCTTTACGTAGTGGAGTGAAAGAAACAAATTTTGAAGTAAGTTCAACAGCGACTAGAACGTACGAAAATCCATTAGATGTTCTGACAAGGGGTCCCAAGAGATCAACAGCAGTAAATTCTTTTAATTTAGAAGGAATGATAGGAAACAACGGAGCACGATGTGAGACAGTAGATGGTTTAGCCTTTTGACAAAGTTTACAAATAGACAAGACTCTTCGAATCCTCTTTTCCATATTGTTAAAATAACAAGTCGTCCGAAGAATATGATAACATTTTCGTGGACGAAAATGTGCATAGCTGAAATGAATGTATCAAATGAGCTTATTAACAAAATCGTCAGGAATGCAAAGTACTCATAGCTTGTCATCAACAGTGCAGCGTTTGAACAGTATGTTGTTTCTAACCAGATAATAATGCCGAATCTGTGTGTGTGTCTTTTCATGCCATTTACTTTTGATGTCTTTCCAAGTCGGATCTTTATTTTGTTCATGAGCAAAGTCCTTTAAAGATGTGGTGATGAAGTTTTCAAAGGCGACTTTCTGAATGTAAAGAATACTGAAATTTTTCTCGAGGTTGCCTTCTGTGTTACTTTTCTCAAGCCAAGCCGGTGCGCGTGACAGTGCGTCCGCAACAATGTTCTCCTTGCCGGGAATGTAGACTATTGTGAAGTGGAATTCTTGCAGAAATAATGCCCAACATGTTTTAACCTGTCATGGTTTAATTTTGAAGACATAGGAAATTGTAATGCACGATGATCACTGTATACTTCTACGTGCTTACCAGAAAGAAAGAAACGGAATTTGTTAAATGGCCAAACGATAGCTAAGGCTTCTAATCCAGTAACGGAATAATTTTTTTCAGATTTTGTTAGTACTCTGCTAGCAAAAGCAATGGTTTTCTGAACAATAGTGTCATTTTCTATGGTTTCTTGAAATAAATGGGCACCAAGACCGACTTTAGAAGAATCCGTGCTAAGGCAGAAATCTTGTGACAGATCTGGATGAGCTAGTATTGGCGGGTTAAGTAGCGATTCTTTCAAAGAATTGAATTGCAGCTGTGCTTGTTCGTCCCAGTTCCAAATACTATTTTTTACAGTGAGAGAACAAAGTTTAGGTGTCACTAGAATTTGCTTATTCAGAAAACGACAGTAAAAATTTACGAAACCTAGAGCACTGCGGACTTGTTTTTTTGTGGATGGAACTGGAATGGCTCTGATTGCTTCTAACTGTTCAGGATCCGGCTGAATGGCTTCAAAAGAAATAATATGTCCCAAAAACCTCACCTTTGACCTGCCAAATTCAGACTTTTCCAAGTTAACTGTAATTCCAGATTCTGCAAAAATACGTAACAAACTGTTGAGGATGCAATTATGTTGTTCCCATGAGGCTCCTGCTATTAGAATATCATCCACATATAAGGTGATGTGACCTTTTAAGAAATCAGGTAATATGGAATTTAGACCGCGAATGAACGCTGCCGAAGAAATGTTCAAACCAAAAGGAAGTTTCCGAAATTGATAACAAACGCCGAAACAATGGAAAGCTGTGTATTTTCTACATTCTGGATGCAGTTTGATCTGATAAATGCTGGATCTGAGATCAATAGAAGATAACACTTTTACACCATTAAAATTTTGAAGAAGTTCTTCCAACGTTTGCGGCCTGTCTGTTTCAGGAATGATGATAGTATTGATTTGTCTCGAATCTAAGACAACTCTGATCGATCCATTTTTCTTCTCAACAACATGTAATGGATTGTTGTATGAGCTTACTGCAGGCTCAATAATGCCCTCGTCAAGCATAGATTGTATTTCTGTTCTAACACGGTCCCTATAATGTGCTGGAATTACGTATGGTCTAACACAAAATTTAGTATGCTCACGAACACGAAATTGATATTGAAATCCCTTCATTGTTCCTGTTTTGTAAGTACAAACTGTGGAATGTGCTTGTAAAATATCAAAAAGGTCCTGCCTATCAATGTCATTACAGTTCTCAATTGTTTGAATTTTATTCTGAATTAACTCATCAGTATCAAATACACCTTCGTTATCATCCCTGTCAGTACTTGCAGAGTGATTGTTAATGTCAAGTTTCGTCGAAAATTCCGAACTGTTGTCTAACAGAAGGTAAAGCCGATTAATTTCCTCGTCATGGTTTGAGAGCCAATCTTCAAATTTCAGAGCAATTGACTTACCTTCTTTCTCTAATCTTATTTCAGCATCATGAAAGTTTAAAACTGCTTTGTATTCATTCAAAAAGTCTACTCCCAATATAATTTCCGTCGACAATAATGGAACAATAAGAAAGTTCATAGAGAAGCTGTGACTTTGACAAAAGAATTCTAAGTTGGTTTGTTGGCGTACATCTACACTTTTTCCAAAAAGTGCACCTTGTAATTTAATCTTATGTAACGGAAGTGTGGGGCAATCGTTCGATTTGTTGCATTTGCTAAAAGCTGTTTCATTAATTACTGAAATGGGACTGCCAGAGTCAAGTACTGCCGTAAATTTTACGTCATTTACTGTAATGTGAATCACAGGATATGCAATGTTGTTATGTTTTACGTCGTGTTCCTGGAGTCAGATGTCCCTAATGTCTTCCATTTTTACGTAATTGCTAGCTACGGCAGCTGCGTCGTCAGTTTCAGAAGTACGTTTTGTGGCTGCCAGCGATATGAGTCATTGCCTATTGTCTCTTTGTTGGCATGCGTCGTTATTGGGATTTGGAGACCTAATTCTACAATTTCACCTTGTGGAGAGGGCCCTGCCCTGTTTGAATCCCCCCAGTTCTGATGCAATTCAGGTCTGTCGTTACGATCATATCGACTGTCGTCATGTCGGTAGATTCCATAGTTTCTTTCTTGTCGGTCACGTGGTGGAGAATTTCTCCCTGAATCGTAACTGCGCGCTGGACCATTGCATCTATTCTGTCTCCCTTGATAATAATTATTTTGCTTCCCATATTGTCTGTTTCTTTGATTGTCTCTGTGATAGTCACTACCACGGAGAGGTGATCTTTCCCTGTAGTTATTACTACTCTGCCAACGGTTGTCATGTGGGTAGTGTCTGTTTTGGTCACGATTTGTGTTGTGAGAATAGCCTTGTCGTGTCCAGCTATTATTTCTTTCATCGCGGAATTGCGACGGATGTGACCTGTAATTGTTGTGTTCCTGTTTTCGCGTTACGCGATTGTCAGTGTCAATTTCTAATTCTTGTAAGAGTTCCTGAAAAGCTTCAATGTCGTCTTTGCAACGTCCTGCCAAAATAATATGTCGTAAATGTTCAGGTAATTTGATTAAGCAAATGCGGATGAGTTCTGAGGGGCTGTAAGGGTTTTTCAGGTACTGATTCTTGTGCAACATGTCTTCAAAATATTTCACAAGACTGGAAAATTCAGATTGTTCGAAATGTTTCATCATTATGATGCTATGTTTTACTCGGTCTTGTGTGGCTTGAGACCAATATGCTGAGAGGAAGGCATGGTAAAGTTCTCCTTCACTGTGGCAATCGTGAATGACCGATCGCATTCTTACAGCTGGTTCATTCACTAAGTAGCCACACACAAATTCTAATCTGTGCTCTAATGACCAGTTGGGAGGAAAACAATGAGAGAATTGATGGAGCCGCGCTTTTGGATGAATGTAGTTGCCAGAATTCTTAAATTTTTTGAATTTACGAGTAGTAAAGAACAGCTTATAGTCAAAATCATCATGTCGGCGAGTCACAAATCGGTCATTGTTACGTCGTGTCGGCGGTTCCATCTCAAAATTCGGTGCACATTGCCAATTTCTTTCATAAATTCCGAAATGCCCTGTGTTATTATTTTGCGACTTTTCCGTATTTCTAAGTCCCTCTTCCCGTGTTGGAGCGCGAGTGTCCTCTGAAATTTGTAATTTTTGTATTACTTGTGACAACTGATCTTGTACTTCCCGGATTTCTCTTTTGTGTTGCGTATTAATTTGATTCTGATTTTGTTTGACTTTCTTAATTTGTTCATACTCTTCTGTGTCAGTGATTGCTACAGGTCTTGTGTCATTCAGATCATCATCTACCTTTGTAGATAAGTTAGTGAACTGATCCGAAAGTTCGGCTACTTTCTCCGATAGTGTTCTTATTTCCTCAGTGTGTTTTTCTGAACCAAATTTCAGAGTGTCCATTAGTGATGAAATCGTATCTACTGTGTCCTTTAAGTTTCCCTAAGTTTTTGCAAGTTGCGTAACCGAATCGGTAGATGCAACTGAGTCAATTTTAGCTTGCAAGGTCTCATGATTTTCATGAACAATAGTTTGCAGTTCTTTTATGGCTGCTTCGTGATTCTGTAATGTACTTTCATGCCGCGAAAAAATTGGTTGGAAATGCTCACAAATTTGTGTTTTTGTGTCATTACAGACTTTTTGACATTTCTATTCGATTTTATGTAACTCAGTAGTTAAATCTTCACGCGTTTGTTCAAGCGTGGTGTGAAGATTTTGTTCCATTGCGTCTAACTGTTGCTGTGTTTGTCTCTGGTGTTGTTCCATTGTGTCTAACTTTTGAAAATTTTGTTCCATTGTGTCTAACTTTTGAAGATTTTGTTCCATTGTGTCTAACTTTTGTAGCCTTTGTCCCATTTGTTGCATTAACTGTAATAACAATGCACTGGTGTCTGAAACATGTTCCTCAGTGCTTTTCGGCAGTGAAGTTGCACCGGCAACATTCACATTTTGACAAGCAGAAAATGTGTCTTGACTTATTTGAGAAAACGGTGAAGACCCAAAACCTGAATCTGCAGTATTTGCAAGATTGTGTCCTGTCATTCCTGATTCCTGAGGCGGGCTGTTGCCAACCGATCGATCGACAATCCTTCCCTGTTCATTAATTGTTTCACTATCTACACCATTGTTTGCCGCCTGCTCCATTTCCCTATGCACAATTACCAAATTACTATGTTGAACTTTAGTTAATTCATTACATGGTGGCGCTAACACACTGCTTTCGTCTTCACTGTCATTTCTCAGTTTACTTTGGAGCCTAGTATTACGTTTTCACACGCCATTATTGTCACAATATTTCACACGACAACTCAGAAAAGCACAATTTGAAGAGCAAAATAAGAAAACACATTAACATAGCACTGAAAATAATATCTAGTTAATTGCAAGAGCAGCTGCGAAATACTTGGTGCAAATCTACATGCATGCCACAACTGTTTTACTGTACAACAATGAAAGTCTACAACTACAAAGGAGATTCTCTCTACAATTACGCGCTAGCAATAAACAAAAGCTACACTAATTACACAAACTACAAGAAAAAATCTGAAGATTCCAGTCAGGTATCCTCGGCTAAGGGTCCCCTTTGAACAATTATACATGACTGTGCTTAAACTGACACACAATATTTTTAGCGCAACGCAATCTGACTTTCAAAAATCCCTACAAAAGAACGGCCCTGACTAACATTAACCTATACGTTTCACAAATCACTTACCTCACCAAAAATCTTCGTTACTCGAACTACTGCAATACAGCGAACGGCACTACTGCCAGCTAAATAAAAGATTCTAACTACTGAAGGCACTAACTACTTATAGGCATAGTTAGTAAATGAAAGATTTTGATAGAGAACAAACAATGTATTTACCCTAATAGTGTTCAAAAGTCATAATATATATAGCAGTTCATGACATCCATTCTTACAAATTTCAAAGCTCCGCCATTTCTCTCCCCACATCCACCACTGCTGGCGGCTCACCTCCAACTGCGCAACGCTACGCGCTGTTAGCATCCAGCTGCCCAACACTACAATGGCGAATATTAAAACAATGCCAACCAGCCACAGACTGCACACAGCACAGTCAATGATTTTCATATAGAGCGCTACGTGGCGTTACCAATAAAAAACCTAAACCGCCTACTTACAGCATTTCAAGTAAGTAACGGAGAGACGTAGAATAAACAACTATTCTACATTGTCTCACATGAAAGCGAGTGTTGCGGAGTATCTCAACAGGGTCATTAAGACACGTTTGTGGTTGCAGTTTAATCTTCGTGGTTCATACACATGGTCAGACATTCTCCCACAAATTATTGGGTCGTAAAAATGAAGTGAACTTATAACGACTAAGATGAGGCCTGTGAGTGAATATGACATTGAATTTCTTAATACAGCATGCAGTCGTATTCGGATGGTGAACCCACGCAAGAAGTAGTTCACTGTAGGTAATTTTGTGTGTATTTCGAAATACAAAACTGCATTTGAGGTGTATTGTTGAGTGAACGCTCACGATCTGCTATATAACAGAGAGTGCAGTAGCATATTATGAATGCCAGGATAAGCTTCAGCAGAGGTGGTGGTGGTGCTCTCAATATACATCTAGATGAACTTCGTTTTCCCAGATACAATATCTGTGGACTTGGAACGAAATGGAAAAACCATCTGGCTCAAGGTGATAAGACAATTAATCTACTTAATGTGGCCTGCAAGGAGCATGTAAATCAAGGTTTGGCAGAATGTCGCTCTGCAGATGAAAGTTTAGCTGATAAAAACAAGCAACGCTGAAGAAGGCACATAGCCCTTCGACAACATTTTGTGGCACTCACATTTGATAAAGCAATGCGTACCAAATTTAAATTCGGTCTGGAATAAATTTCAAGCAAACAATGCGCACAGCTTGTTGTACACTAAAAAGACGAAACATACGGGGTGTTTAAAAAATTGTATCAAATTAGTAGGGGTAGTGGCAAAAACCATATTGAAGAAGAAGAAGCCTTGTAGAAACGCCAAGGTCTGCTCGAAATATTCTACTGCTAATGCTGGCATTATCGGGACTATTGGCAATTGGGTCACTGGCGGGAGGAGCTGCCACCATAGCCCAAATGGTGAAAAATGCATAAAACGTTCAGGAGCAAATACACAAATACAAAAGGCATAAAGGATGATGCAAGCTGTCACTGTCGGGTACAGAACTATATTTAAAACCATTCAAGATAGCGTCTGGTCTACCTAGAGTCGACTAATGACAGGCCACATACAAATACTGATATACTTAAATTAGTCAAGAAACTCAAAATTTCAAGATTTTATAGTGTGTTTATGCAGAACTGTCCGCAGAGATTTGGAAAAGAAAGGAACGTGAGATCGTAAATTTAGATGTTGTAGGACAATCTGAAACGCAGTGCGTTGGATATGTGAGAAGAAAACAGATTTAACTCGTACGAAGTTTATGCCTGCCACAAGATTTGCACTGCTATTTCTGCAATTTTCGACGCTACCAAGACTTTGATTCGTACCTCCATGGACATTTCTGTCTAATTTTTGACCTGATGAATGCATGAAAACAAGCTACATGTTCGTCACCACATCAGTTGAGCCATAGATGTCATGTTGTACACTCTGACTTTAAAAGAACTCTCGTCTGTACTGAATGAAAATTACTTCCCCCCAATAGGTCTAAGGAAAGGTGCTGGAATATTGCCTTTATTGGTGTGGAAAATAATGACACCATTCCAGACATAACCAAACTTTACAGATTTGAAAATTCATTTAAATTAATTCATAGTACCTACAGAGGTGATTGTATTGTCCATTTTTAAGGGAAATGCATCATGTTTTGTCTCAGTCACGTCGCTAGTGCCGAATCGCACAGTAAGAAGCGCCAGCGGCAATTGCGTTAAAGATGGCTGCCTTCACTGGACCCGAGTGTGCTAGCTGTGTGTTTTAGTTTGAAGAATCAAAGTCGGCGCCAACAGTTCAGCGTAATATCCGTACCAAGTACGCTAAAAATCCTCCTAGTAGGCCTACAGTTTATGAGTGGCATAAATATGTTGTAGAAACAGGTGTTCGGTAAGACATGGGAAATCATGAGGTACGACGTGACGTCACGTGTGCTGCAATGCTGTTGAAATTGCTCGTTAATATTTTATAAAATTTTAGACTTCATTTACGTATTTTAAAGTTTTATTTGTGTTAATAATTGCCGTAAAAGTAACTTACTAGTGGATTTTCATTAATCTCAGTCTTTCTTCCTGTGTTATTGACTCGAGTGGTCTATTATTCGTGAGTGTGCTTGCGTCGTTCGTCTAAGCCTCGCACCTTAGTAGTGTGTTTAAATTTTGCGGTGTGTACTGCAGCTGTAGCGGTTATATAAGCTAAGTACAGACGAACTTATGTGTGCTCTGTAATACAGTTATTAAATTTAATAGTTTTCAGCGGTGTTGCGTGCCGTTTGTGGCGAAATAACGACTCAATAAACTTCTGTAATCGTTCGCTCTCTGTGTTTCTTTAGAGTTTTCTGTGCGTCGAAGTCGTTTAGTAAATTTCGTACTTAAGTTTTCAACTGACGTTTAATATTGTTTCTAGTGAAATATTTCAGTAAAATTTTCATTCAGTGTTTTAACTTAGCTTAGTATTCCAGTGGTCGTTTGACTTTTTTGGTTTTAGCTATTAAATTTGTGAAATTTTGTTGGTACTGGTATTAGCCGTGGTGTAGTGGTATTAATACGAGTAGTTGCTTTCTTAATAGGCAGAGAATTTCTAGACCATTATTGTTAGTTCTTAAATAGGTCCACTGCTGTAACTGACCTTTGGTAACATAGACGTATAGTTATTTCTGTAACTGTAAAATTTTACCATGAGTGAAAAGTGTGGGCTCTGTAGTTGGTTTGTGAGTAGTGGGTTATGGTGTGGGATTTGTTCAAAGTATTTTCATTGGGGGGAATGCAGTGGGGAAGCCAGTGGTCATTTTAGTGAGATCCTCTACTGGGAATGCAGAATCTGTAGTAGAAGTAAGTTGATAGAGGAGCAGGAGCGTAAGATCTGTGCCTTTCAGGTGCAGTTACAATGCACAAAGGAGGAACTAGATAGGTTGAGAAGGGTGAAGGGTGGTGGGGAATGGGAACTGGCAGTTGGAAAGAAGGCAGCTAGGAAGAGGAGGTATTCAGACAGTTTTATTTTTCGTACATGCAATAGATATGACCAAGTGTCAGAATTGAGTGGAGAGGAGTCTCGTGTAGCTGTAGATGTGGGGAACATGCAGCAGTCTTCAGCAATTAGGAGGTCTAGGTTAGTCGCAAAGTCGAGCAGAAAGAAGAAGGTTCTGCTGCTAGGTAGTTCTCACGGTAGAGGTGTGGGCCAGCAGTTGCAGGAAGTGTTGGGGAGTGAATACCAGATCACCAGCATTGTGAAGCCTAGTGCAGGGTTGGCTCAAGTGACTGACAGCATAGGGAAGTTATGTAGAAATTTTACGAAGGAGGATTAGGTAGTGATAGTGGGTGGAGCAGGGAACAGTATCGATACGGACAGGGAATATGATGTAGGTGGTGACCTGGTAAAGATAGCTACTCAAACTGGTGGTAATAATGTGCATTTATGTATGAAGACAGTAACTGTTCTCAAAAGAACAGAATACTTTTGATGACCGTGCAGCTTTTCCCTGGAATAAATGATGACTAACTGAAAACCCTCAGCTGCCGACAGGTGTTGTTGATATACCTCGAAGTGGACAGCTGAAAATGTGTGCCGCGACCGGGACTCGAACCCGGGATCTCCTGCTTACATGGCAGACGCTCTATCCATTTGAGCCACCGAGGACACAGATGAATAGCGCGACTCTATTCATCTGTGTCCTCGGTGGCTCAGATGGATAGTGCGTCTGCCATGTAAGCAGGAGATCCCGGGTTCGAGTCCCGGTTGGGGCACGCATTTTCAGCTATCCACATCAAGGTTTATCAACAACACCTGTCGGCAGCTAAGGGTTTTCAGTTAGTCATCATTTAATGTGCATTTCGTGCAACTGTTTCAGCGTCATGATCGACTTCACCTTAATGCGGCTGTTAAGCGCATTAATGTGAGGCTGGAGAGGTCGCTGATGGCAGAGGGCATGGGTCACATCTCAGTGGTGCCAGTTGGGTCTATCAGTAGGTCGGGTTTCACTAGCCATGGCCTGCACCTCAATTGGTACAGGAAGGGGATACTGGCTAAGCTTATAGGTGACAGTGTAGTGGGTGGTGGTGGTGGTGATGGTGGTGGTGGTGGTGGTGGTGGTGGTGTCACTCATGGAAAAATTCCTGTAGTAGTTGGTGTTAGAGGTGCACCTTTTTTAAATTGAAGTTTGCTGATAGGTATACTTGCATAAAGGAAGTCCCTCTAACTGTGGGCTCACCTTCCGAGGATGCAATGTTTCCAAGTAGAGAAGAAATTAGCATATTCCATCAAAAAAATAAGAGGTATTAGAGATAAAGTTAGTGAACTGCTTATAGATGTTGATTATGAAATTATTGGTATATCAGAGGACCACTTAAATAATTTGACAATTCAGAGGCTTCCTTTACCAGGCTACAGATTAGCTGGCTGTTTCTCAAGGAGTTACTTGCAGGGTGGGGGAGTGGCTCTGTACGTAAAAAACAGTATTCCACTTGAGTCTGTAGATGTATCACGACACTGCACTGAGCAGATATTTGAATGTTGTGCAGCGGTAGTTGAATTTAGTGAAAATAAATTTCTAATTGTTGTTGTTTTTAGGTCCCCTATCTCCGACTTCAGAGCATTTCTGCTCAAACTAGAGAGGGTTCTTGATTCACTTTGTAGGAAGTACCAGAAACTAGTTATATGTTGCGACTTCAATATAAATTTTGTATATGATGGTGCAAGAAAAAGGATGTTGGTAGATCTCCTAAATTCATATGATCTGATGCAAACTGTGTTTTTTCCAACAAGGGTGCAGGGGAACAGTAGCGCAGCCATAGACAATATTTTTATTCATTCTTCATTACTAGATGGGCATTCTGTTAGTAAAAGCGTGAATGGCCTTTCAGACCATGATGCACAAATTTTAACACTAAAATGATTTTGTACTCAAACCAAGGTCATATTTAATTACAAACTATGTAGGAAAGTTAATCCAACAGCAATAGAGAGTTTTTTAAACCTTGTCAAGGAACAAGAGTGGCAGGATGTTTACAGTGCCGATAACATCGATGATAAATACAATGCTTTCCTTAACACATTTCTCATGCTCTTTGAGAGTTGCTTTCCATTAGAACATTCTAAACGGGGTACTAGCAGTAATAGGCAGTCCGGGTGGCTCACTTGTGGGATAAGGATGTCATGTAGAATAGAGTGGGAATTATATCAAAAAGTTAGAAGTAGTCACAATCAAGTTACAGTAGCCCATTACAAACAGTATTGTAAGGTGCTTAAAAATGTCATCAGGAAGGCAAAGAGTATGTGGTATGCAAATAGAATAGCTAATTCACAGGATAAAATTAAAACCATATGATCTGTTGTCAAGGAAGTGTCTGGTCAGCAGCACAGGGTTGACGATATAAAGTCAGTTCGCAGTAAAAACATTTCTGTTACTGATAAATCAGATATATGTCCCAGTATTTAACAATCATTTTCTGAGCATTGCTGGCAAATTAAATAAAAATTTAGTTTCTGCAGGCGGTTCAGGCAATAAGTGGTGTAAGTTCACGAACCTCTTGTCGACCCCTGTTCACTAGTCTGGGTACTTTTACTGTCATTTCTTGTTAACAATATTAGCTTATTCCCAAGAATAAGCAGCTTTCACTCGGTTAATACTCGGCAGAAATCAAACCTGCATTTCGATCGCACTTATTTAACTCTTGTGCAAAAAGTTGTGCATTATACTGCTGCATCCATTTTCAATAAGCTACCACTCGAATTCAAAAAATCTTAGCAGTAAGCCACGCGCTTTCAAACCGAAACTGAAGTTTCCTCATGGGTCACTCATCCTATTCTGTCGAGGAGTTCCTTGAAAAATTAAGCTGATTCTTGTTGTATTGTTGCTTGCTTTTACTTAAACTTATGGACTGACTTTTTTCGGGTTCACAAACATTTATTTTTATCTGTTATTATTTCATGTTGTAATTTCGTGTACTGACACGTTCCTCAATTTGGTCCTACGGAACGTGACGTCTAAATAAAAATAAATAAAAAAATTGCAGGTATAATCCAGAGGCGGGTTAAGGGTATGCAACGTGCAGCATCAAAGGCTCTCATGACTGAAGATAACAAAAGGTACCTCCCTGACGGCACTGTGCAACTCTAAATATGGTGCACCAGGAAATCTTTCGATCGAGAGGCCATGAGGTGCGTACTACACTACAGCCGAAAGTCTTATCATGAAGACAAAAAAATGGTTCAAATGGCTCTGAGCACTATGGGACTCAACTGCTGTGGTCATTAGTCCCCTAGAACTTAGAACTATTTAAACCTAACTAACCTAAGGACATCACAAACATCCATACCCTAGGCAGGATTCGAACCTGCGACCGTAGCAGTCGCACGGTTCCGGACTGCGCGCCTAGAACCGCGAGACCACCGCGGCCGGCTCATGAAGACAAATGGGTCATCTGTGGGAATGGGATTAAGCACCATACCGTACTCTCACTATTCACTGGAGTGGTTGAGTGTCTGTATATTTATTTGCAAATCGTTGATGCATGTATTCCCGTTTCCCATGTAGAAATTATATACAGAAGGGAAATGTAGAGAGAAAGACCTGATTGATCAAAACGTAAATAAACAGTATACTGAAAGAAATGTAAATACTGGATGTATTGAAACAAATGAGAAATAAATGATTATATGGGAAACATAGTATTTAACTTCTTCTTTTTCTACTAGTTTTTTTTTTTCAAATAGTATCTCTATACCTGACAGTACTAGTTGTAAGGGAAAATGTATGTACAATCAATATATTAAATTACATGAAAACGTAAATTATTGTAAATATTTTATAAATGAGCTAAAAATTAAGAAAATGTTATTTTTAGTAAATATAAAAACTACGTTAACAAAAAGAGAAAATTTGTTATGAATGAGCCATAAGTTATTTTTTAGTATCAGTGTTATTATTTACAAACGACCCTTTCACTACAGAGCGCAGCTAACTAGGTTCTTGCAATAATTGAACTATAGAGAGGCAGTGAAAATGACTGTTGATAATTCAGAACTAAATTTGCTGTTGTTTGTAACAAACCTGAACGTCTCCCATGTGCTGCTCAGACTTCGAATGAAGAAGCCTACACACAGTTTATGGCAACTGAAAGAGAGAGAGAGCGAGAAGGATTTGTGTGTGTACGATAAATCCTGTGGCTCGGGAATTTCCATCCTACATACCTCCTCGGTGTTATCATAGATGATGTGTCACTGATCTCATTTGTTCTAAGATTGCAGTACACGCGAGGTGCCTAGTTGCTTTCACCACCCTGAGTGGAACGCATAAGTTCTCAATAATGTACACCAACCTTCAGTCTTCTGTAGTTGTCGTGCACTGTCGAAGAAACAGTCCATAGGTGTGAATCCGTTACCTTGAGGCTGTAATAAACTGTGGATGAGAAAATGGTCCTGTATAAATAATTAAATTTTCAATTCGTTCGTTTAAACTGGATGCCACTCGTTTCTTACTTGCAGAATACGAGAAACTGCATATTCATGGTCCACTTTATGATTCACAAATAATTTACGCTTCTTCAGTCTTTCACAGACAATAAACAAAATAATGAACTGCATGTCTGTAATTACTATCAAACTAGCTTTCAATTACTTGTCAAAATCTAAGACATTCTTAATTAAGTTCGTAACCATTACTGACCGTGTAGACAAAATGTCTGTCCTCCTTAACTGCCGATCGAGCCCTTACGTTTACAAACCAGAGATTGCTAATGAAGTCTTAGCCGATATCGACCGCGGCAGACAACATGTCCGTCCTCCGAGACTGCCGATCCAGCACTCATCTGACAGCCGAACCACCTCGCCCGCCATCCAAGTTACGAACGACCCCAAGTTCTCTGAAGCGCTTCGTCTGCCTTTTCGTTTAACAATTACTTATTATTCTGCTGGTAACTAACACTTTTGAAATAATGGAATGGTACTCTGCTATTGAGAGATGCTTCTGTATGAAACGCTCCGAACACAGTAGCAAATCGTGGAGAAGGACCACAATTTAGGCAGTCTCTCTTACGACACATGTACCGAATAAACCATCTGTCACCGGTATGTCACATCACATTACATCATCTTCCCACGGCTGCCTTCTCAACAGCTCTAAGAACGGCTGAATATGACGACTGTAAAGCCATAAATATTACAAGTTGAGCTATCTATAAGGGATGATAAGAGGATGGAAAGGGAGCCGGAATCATGGAGGTCCATTGTGTTTCCCGTCATTTTACTGTGCCCTTATTGGCTTAGAGAAATAGGGAGATGAGACAGGTTTCTCAATAACTTCGTATCATATGATCAGCATCGAGCCATCTGTTAGCAGCTTTTGTAACTATTATTTCAAACTGATGTATAAAGTTCTTGCAGCTTTCACAATAAACATACCGTTTACTGCATTCCTCTATCGATCTTTGTTTCGAGATATTTAATTTTGAAATCAGGGAGTCCTTTTCTGGGCACCCTGTAATATTGCAGTGCCGTGTTATTCTGATGACGATGCACTGCGGCGACTACAGCTGTTACTAAACGCATCAGATGAATTCGCAATTGTGAATAATAACTAGCATCAGCTGTAGATTGGAATGACGACAATGAAAATTCGTGTTGGACTGGGGCTCGAACCCGGATCTCCAATATCGTACTTATCTGCCGATACCGGACATGCGACTTTCAAGCACAACGTCTGATCCGTACGGGAAAACACGTAATGGATGTGCGAATACTCATCGTAGACGTACGGTTGACGACATATGGAAGTTTGGGTTGCCGGCCGAAGTGGCCGTGCGGTTAAAGGCGCTGCAGTCTGGAACCGCAAGATCGCTACGGTCGCAGGTTCGAATCCTGCCTCGGGCATGGATGTTTGTGATGTCCTTAGGTTAGTTAGGTTTAACTAGTTCTAAGTTCTACGGGGCTTATGACGCCAGCAGTTGAGTCCCATAGTGCTCAGAGCCATTTGAACCATTTTGAAGTTTGGGTCTGGCCGTGAGTCGTGCACGGATAGCCAAATGGTAAGGCGACCGCTCGCGATAAGCGGGAGGTCTGGGTTCGAGTCCCGACACAAATATTCACTGTCATCATTCCATTCTATAGCTGAGGGTAGCCATTATTCGCAATTGTGATACCCCTTTATCTTATCAACGATAAGGCGGAAGAATCAGAAACGATCAATGGCATGAGGATGTAGAGGGCAATGGAAACCACTGCATTAAAGACATGCAATGTGTATCCACAGAACATGTGGCATGTAACTGTAAAAGTGACACGATGATCTCTCAGTTGACAAAATATCCCAGACTAGTACCCATTCGGATCTCCAGGAGGGGACTGCCAAGGGGAAGGTGACCGTGAGAATCTATAACCAACGAAAGGGTAACGTTCTACTAGTCAGAAAGTGGAATCTCACAAGTCTGAACGTAGTAAGGAGGCTAGGAAATCTGAAAAGGGGAACGGTAATGTTCAGTTTGGATATAGTAGGGGACAGGGAAGTGAAATGGAAAGAAGACAAGGATTTCTGTCCATATGGGCATAGGGTAATATGAACAGCAACAGGAAGTAGTATAATGGGAGTAGGACTCATTTTGAATAGGAAGAAAGGACACAGAGTAAGTTACTGTGAACAGTTCAGTGACAGGGTTGTTCTCATGGGTACTGATAGAGAAAGTATATGAGGATATTGAACAGGAAATTCCGTATGTAAAGGGAACTGAAAATCTATTAGTCACGGGGGACTGGAATATAGTTGTAGGGAAAGGAGTAGACGAAAGGGTTGCGGGAGAATATGGGTTTGGTATTAGGAATGAGAGAAGCAAAAGACTAATTGAGTTCTGCAACAAATTTCAGCTAATAATAGCGAATACTCCGTTCAGGAATCACAAGAGAAAAAAGTATACTTGAAAGAGGCTGGGAGATATGGGAAGATTTCAATTGCATTATATCATGGTCAGGCAGAAATTCCCGAAATAAGATACTGCATTGTAAGGTGTAGCCAGGAGCAGACATAGACAAAGATGTCTTGATTCGGCCGACACGAATTCCTCTCCTATGCCAACATGTTCATCTCAGGGTAGCATTTGCAACAGACCTCCTCAATTATTTGCTGGATATATTCCAGTCTCGGTCTTCCTCTACTGTTTTTACTCTTTACAACTCCCTCTAGTACCATGGAATGTATTCACTGATGTCTTAACAGATGTCCTATTATCCTGCCCCTTCTTCTTGTGAGTGTTTCCCATAGATTCCTTTCCTCTCCGATTCTTCGCAGAACCTCCTCAATCCTTACCTTCGTCCACCTGGATACGAAAGTACCAAGAAATCAAAAGATTCACTTGAAGTTCTCTGAGGCTATAGATACTGTGATAAGAAATAGCTCAGTACGCAATTCAATTGAAGACGAAGGAACATCTCGAAAAAGGGCAGGCACAGAGGTTGGAAACAAAAATCTGGGTACAAAAAAGTTAACTGCGAAAAAAGAATGGCCAATAGAAGAAATATGCAAGTCAAATACGAATGAAATAAATAGGAAGTGCAGTGAAGCTAAACTGAAATAGCTGCATGTAAATGTAAAGAAACCGAAAAAGAAGACTCAGCATATATAAAAGTCAAAACAACCTTCGGTGAAATTAAAAGCAACAGTGCTAACATTAAGAGTGCAACGGGAATTCCACTGTTAAATGCAGAAGAGAGAATGGGTTGGTGGAAAGAAGTTTGGAAGAGCCAAGGGGGAAAAATATGACTGTAATATCAAGAATGAAGTGCTCAGATTAAAAAAGGTGTAAGAGAGGGACGTAGTCTTTCGCCCCTATTTTCAATCAATGACGGAATGACGGAAATAAAAGAAAAGTTCAAGAGTAGAATTAAAATTCAAGGTTTAAGGATATCAGTGATAATATTCGCTGAAGACATTGCTATCCTCAGTGAAAGTAAAGAATAATTACTGATTTGCTGAATGGAATGAACAGTCTAACGAGTACAGTATATGGATTTACAGTAAATCGAAGAAAGACGAAAGAAATGAGGAGTAGGGAAAATAAGAAGAGCAAGAAACTTAACATCGAAATTGATAATCATGAAGTAGATGAAGTAAAGGAATTCTGCTGCATAGGCAACAAAATAATCCAACATTTTGGTGACCTTGGGAGGAAATCTCTCACACACGCAAGCTCTGTCGGTATCCCCAACCAATTGGACATTTGCGCTTGAATTTCCCACCATTTTCCACCAACAAGGCCAGTGGCCTAGAGATCAGGGGGAGGGAGAAGGGGCAAAGGGATCGGAAGAGAGTGGGGGCGGAGGTTACCCTGAGGGAGATCTGTCAATAATGGTGCCTGTGCTTCAGTCGCCACAGCTACCCTAATAACTTTGCATTCGAGCGTTGTTGAGGTGGGAGCTCATCAACACGGCCAGACCTCAACTACTCTAAGTACTGGACACGTTTCAGTTCACATAACAAAGAATATGGAATAACTCTGAGCGTCGTCAGTTTCTGTGACATCTGCTGCACACTAGATGTGTTACACTTGTCCAGATAACGTGGGGTTTTGTCTCGAAAGTACTTCATTTCCATATCTGAGCGTGGGAAGGAAATAGCACCTACTAACTGTCTCAAAAACACTACTAACACATTGTCTGGGCCACTGAATACTAAAAATACCCATTCAAAATAGTAAAACATGATTTTCGGGAAATCCTGTACTGCAAAAACCTCAATGTTTGTGCTGACCATGATCGCACTAACTTCGGTTCTTTACTGGAAGCTTTATCCACCTTAAGGCAGTATGCACCATTACTATACTTCACATGTTAGTAGTAGCGGCATACCCCATTTGCATGTAAGTTTTCTAGTAAGGTAGATACAGAGAAGCAGCCCATGATGCGGAAATTGTGCTAATTGTAATGAAAAGATTCTGCAGTAGAGAGTGTTAAGGGGATCACACCGCGGTTCAGGTCGAAAAAAATTGATTTTCGGTTTTCATCATATTTCGATAGATGAAGGTTTTATATAAGTACCCAGAAAAGTATTTTGCTGAAAAAATTTTTTTTGGAGCATTTAAAGAGCATTTTCCTACCACATGTATTTATGTACCACGCCCACTTTTCTGTCGCCCACAATTCTGCATATATTTTAGATCTTTATATCCCCTACATTACACGTTAGGGTTTTATTTTACTCCAGAGTGTGTTGGCTATCCTTGGAATGCAACGGTCGGTATTCTTTTGTTTCTGCTGTTTGTAAACAACACGCTTTCAAACACGCGGCTACTTTTGTTCAAGTGTGATTGCGAGTAGTTGTTATACTTAAGTTTGCAGTGCTTGTTTACGTGTGTTTTGTTGTGTTTATTGAAGATGACGAAACGTAAAGGCATTTTCAAGAAACGACAAGTTTCGAAAGCTTTCTGTACAAGAGGTTATATCGCCTGAAAAAGATGTTTCTAATTGTGATTCTTCAACAAGTGCATCATCAGAGAAGCTCTCCCTATTTCAAGAGAGTTACAATGAATTTATTGTAAGTGACAAGGGGTTCAGTAACATTATTATAAATCTGTGTAATTATTGTAAATGAGAAGCAATTTCTAAATTTGTACAATGTAGACAGTGTGGTGAGTCACAGAGTGTGAAAATTTGTGAGAGTGCCAGTGGGAGAAAAGGCCTAGCAATTGCTTTGGATTTAATTTGCACTAAGTGCTCAGCTGTGATTTCATTTATGAGTTCTTCAAAACCAGATGCAAGTGGCTCCTTAATAAATCAATACTAGATTATTTTATGCCTTAGAATTCACTGGCAAGGGCATGGCTTCAGGGAGAACATTATGTTCAGTGACGAACTTACATCAACCACCAAATAAATTTGAAAAACTGACTGCAGTATTAGAGAAACCTATATGTGAGGTCAGTGAGGAAAGCATGAAACTGGCTGCTAGGGAAGCAGTGGAAGAAAATGATGGATGTTCGGATATCGCAGTTGCACTTGATGGAAGTTGACACAAAAGAGGACATACTTCTCTGAGTGTACACACTGGTAAAGTGTTAGATCTGGATATAATGTCTAAATATTGAAAATGTTGTAAAGTCAATGAACGTAAAGAACACAAATGTGTGGCTAATTTTAGAAGAACAAGTGGTGGTATAGAAGTTTACGGAATACAACAAATATTTCATCGCTCCATAGAAACAAGAGGTGTACGGTACACCAAATATTTGGGCGATGGTGACAGTAAGGCATACAACAATGTTGTGAACTCTAAGCCATATGGAGATGCCATTATTAGCAAACTAGAATGTGTAGGCCATGTTCAAAAACATTTGGGAACAAGGCTGAGAAAAGTAACTGTTGATATGAGAGGAAAAAATAAGAAGATGGAAAATTGTTGACTGGAAAGGGTCGGTTAAATAAAACTGAAATAGAAAACTTCCAGGTATACTATGGGCAGGCAATTAGGAGAAATAAATAAAATCTGCAGGCAATGAAGAGAGATGTTTGGCCCATATTCTACCATAAGTCCTCTACTGATGATAAGCCATGTCATGGATTGTGTCCATCAGGAAAAAATTCGTGGTGTAAATACAATAGGGCTCAGGCAACTGGAGAATCTTATTATCACCAGCATTCTCTTCCTGCTGCTGTTATTACAGCAATTAAACCTATTTTCAGAGACTTGGCTCATCCTGCCCTTCTAAGGAAATGTCTGCATAGGCAGACACAGAACCCAAATGAATGTTTTAACAGCATAATTTGGAACTGCCTTCCTAAAACTGTATTTTCAGAGACTTGGCTCATCCTGCCCTTCTAAGGAAATGTCTGCATAGGCAGACACAGAACCCAAATGAATGTTTTAACAGCATAATTTGGAACTGCCTTCCTAAAACTGTATTTGTAGGCATGCATACAATGAAACTAGGAGTTCATTATGCTGTTATTACATTCAGTTTTGATAATACTGGAAAGTGTTGGGTACTGAAAAATCGGGAAGTTAATCCTGGTGAAAATATAATCACTGGGCTGCAACATTGAAATAAAGTGAGGATAGCCATTGCAGACAGGTCTGCATCTAATATGGCCAAGAAAGCAAGACAAACATCCAGGAAGGTGAAAAAGAAGCTGGAAGACCTGCTAGAGGCCAAAGAAGGGCCATCATGTGCAGCAGGACAGTTATAATTAATTGTAAGTAACAAATTTCAAAAGTTTTTTCTTTAAAGTCAATTTCCTGCAAACTAAAATTGTCAGTACATATGCCCCATAATATCAGAAACAATCATTGATAAATGAATGAAATTTTCAGAGAATCTGCATAACATAAAAAGCCACTTCTGGTACTATATTCATTAACATTCCCCCATTAGAAAGTTGACAAAAAATATTTTTTGCAGAAAAAAACTTAATATTTTTTGTTAATAAATTTAAAAAAGTTTTGCTTAATACCTATAAAATGGGTAAGTAGATTATAGTACAGTTGACTCTATCAGCATCATGTAACATACAGTAAAAACATTAAGGTCCTGCATGAAATAGTTTTTTCAGAAATGGGTCAAATACTTGCCTAAATTAACAGGGTGTGGTCCCCTTAAAGGTACCCACAAGTAACAGTATACTGAAGTTTTAATGGGACTACAGAGTATTACAGCGTTACCTTTACGACTTTCTATGCAACACTGACAAGTTGGACTAAGTAGATAAAGGTATCTTTACAAGCGTAACAAAGTATGGCGCTATCAAAACTTGTAATTATCAGTACCGCTGAAAAGGCGTACCACCAAGGCTCAGAAAGCCTATTAGTTAAGATGACTGCTCGCGAAAACTAGGAAATCCACGTTCGAGTACCGGTCTAAGAGAGAATTTCTTTAGTCATGACATATTGACTACACTGGAGTTCAGCAATTCTGAAAGTTGCTTCACTAACATTATTTCCTGCACCTAAATTTTTATTATTTGCATTACAGTCAGCTGCATTCATTTCATACCCGTTTAATTCACTCATTTTTAGTGTGTAGAAGAAAATATCTCGTATATTGCCATTCTCCGAAGAGCAATAAAGATTTGCAACATGCACATCCCACAGTTCAATTAGTCCATCATCTGTGAGAAAGGTAAGTATCTAACGAAAAGTAATCGGAAAATGAAACCATCATAAATCACCCCAAAAAAAAATTCACATCCGCTTATGATTTGTAAAGGCAAAATCTCAAGGTCTGCATCATTACTGATAGCTAGCTACCAGTACCCCAGTACCCATGGAATATTTAAAAGAATAAACCTAAGACTATCGACTTTTGTGCATGAACAGAGATCGATGACAGCAGTATTTACGTACTGGTTCGACCAAATCGCTCCGAAAGTTTTTTCCTACGTTAACACTCCTAAAGAATGAGCACGATTCTATCTTTTATAATTTTATTTGTCTTGTGATGCCACAGCCTTCCTAATTTACGGATGTATGGAACATTGGAATTACACCACCTCTACTGTCAGGAAGCCCTTTACTGTTCCTCACCAATTACTTATTGGAATTTTGAGGAATCTTAGCAATTCCGATTTTCACCGTAAACCACTTCTCTCAGTTATCTTAAATCTCCCTCTGCACAGTCGAAGTATTGCACATCATGGCGGCCGAATACTGTCCAAACATTTCAAGTAGCGGTAGTATAAATCTTTCCGTTCATATCCAGAGTCCCTATCAACAACAAACAGCAACACAGACGGCGCATATACGGTAAGTCTGAAGAATAAGAAATACATCGATGTACCTACCAAAATTCTGCCAATATCTGTCACAAAAAGTACAAACATTAAACTCTTATGATTTTCTAATTCTGATTATATATTTAAAACTTCTATAATTAATTGTAGCCAAATCCTTCTTAACAGGTTGACAGTTGCCGCACTTACTTCGTACATGACATACGTATTATAGAACACTATTACAATGTGGCAAATACTAAGTGATATCTTTATCCAGATGCACATTTCATTCAACGGAAATACAAAGTTCTCAATGGCTTGTTTTGCACTGTTTTGAGTATTTTCAATTTCCTTTTCTCGTTTGCTGATAAAGAATTCCACAGAGTAAAATGAATATTTCGTATTCCCCCAGTTCGTTAAGCAAAACGCTGTGTGGAAGGCAGCTCTGGATCAAAAATTTTTTTTCCTCACGACTTCCTTTAGAGTTAAATTTGTAGCGTCACTTCTGCCTTTGTCATCCTTACGACATCAGTGTTCTGGGCGAACGAGAAAATCGCTTTTCCCATTCCTATCGAAGCTTCTCGTCGATCTAAAGGTCGGTAGCGACTTCTACAGCGTAAACCGGGATCTTGCAATTATTACCGACTCAGTGACGCGGAAAATAGGCGCTCCCCGTCGGAAATGGAAGATGAAAGCGAAATTAAGCCCAGGGGAGTAATTCCGACACTCTCAGGGAACTGCTTCCCTTTACTTTCCTACATCTAAGAACCGTTCGCTCTTTAAAGTGCGATTGCTTCGCATGTGCAACCCACAGAAAGCTAAATATATCAGCTATTTTTGGTCATCATCACAAACATCTGCATTCTGAAACATTATTATACGTGAAATTTTTCAAGTTGCTGTGCGCATTAACAATGCTCACCTGTGTGACAGATTTAACAAACCGTCAGTATCCTAGATGTTTCAGAACAATGAGACATTGTCGAAGCAAGAAATGTTGTCAAATACGCTCCATGTTTATTCTTTAATATTTAAAATTATATTTAAGTCATCGGCCTTCGTACCCAAACTGAGCCCATTTCCTTTACTTCCTCCGCTGCAATTTGCTCTGTGTACATACTCTATGAACGTCCTAAATAGCCTGCGATTGTCTTCCCCTGCTTACATCTGTGTGACACCTGTGACACTAAACTGAGACCTAAACAGGGTGTCCCATCTATCTTGACCACCCTGAATAACTGTTTGTTCAGATGAAAATTACAAAATGTTTCAAGTAAATGTTCTTTAGCTGTCAGGAGCACATCAATCAGCATCACTGCCTTCGTTGTAGCTTTGTTTTTTACATAGATATGAACAGCGGTAAGACTTTTTTAAAAGGCATCCTGTATTTTTTATTCGGAAATTCATTTTCTCCCCTAAAGACCTATTCAAAAATGTATCACAGTGTACCATTCACTGAAACACACTTTATTAATTACATAACACAATACTGACTTTGAGCCCGGGATCACAAACTCGTCCAATTGATAGAGTTGTCAGAAAACAAATGAAAACCAAGTAAAAACATAACACAAAATTGACTTTGACTCTCCTGTACCATTGCCCAGGAGTAGAACATTCAAAGGTGCGCAAAGTGGTGACCCTGGACACAGATACACTGGTGAACTTCTTTAATGAAAGAATTATTTACTGCTTCCAGTGTTGTCTGCTGAAGAGAATTACAAGCAAGCACTATAAGTTCCTGTACGTCCTCTGGAGTTGTTGGAATATCTCGATAGACAACGTCTTTAATGCATCCCGAAAGAAAAAAGTGCAGAGGATTTAAATCAGGAGACCTAGCAGGACATGTAACTGCTCCTCCTGGACCAATCCATCTGGCAGGATACCTTCGGTTCTCAATACGAAGTGCACGCAAGGCATTATGTGCTGGACATCCATCGTGTTGACACCACATAACCATTCTGGTTCTTAGTGGCACTTCATCCAGAAGAGGAGGAAGAATTCGTCTGAGGAAGTTGGCATACGCTGTGCCATTTAGACTACCATTGATGAAATAATGGCCAGTAATTGTAGTACGAAACGTCCCACACTAGACGTTAACTCTCCCTTGATGCTGATGTTCCACCTGTCTAAACCATCGTGGGTTGTTGCTGGACCAATAATGCATGTTCCTTGTATTTATCCAGCCTTTGTTTGAGAAGGAACATTCATCGGTAAACAGAACATTGGAGAAGAAGTTCGGGTTGGCGAGGATTTGCTGCTGTGCCCACTGACAGAACTGTACACGATTTTGGAAATCATTTCCGTGCAATTTTTGATGTAGGTTTACATGGTAGGGATGGAACCGGTGACGTGTAAGAATACGATGTACACTGGTTTTAGGAATGCCAGTCTCGTGTTGAAGCTGTTGTGTGCTCACATGTGGATTCATAGGAAAGGAAGCGAGAACAGTAACTTCGACTGCTTCGTCTGTGCGAGTGCTACGACGATTTCGTTGTCGTGGGTTAAAATTTCCCGTTTCATGAAGCGTCGCAAAAAGACGTGAAAGCATCCGTCGCTCTCTGTACAGTTCCGCCTACCTTCAACAGTAACAATAAAAGAAACGTTATGTCGATGCAGTTTCTAGGAACGACAGCCTTTAGTGTATGCCTAGTCCACACAACAGGACTAAACTACTGTACTAAATGTACCCGTACATAAGAAAACAGTATTGCAGTTACTCTTCTGCTAACTTACATTCCCCATAGATGAGTAGCATTTCTACCTTCCCTTCGTTGGTGTACATTCTACTCACACAACTCTTTAACTGACGATGATTGACGGAATGACGGGCGTGCATTCTACTTATGTTTACATTTGTCCTCTGTCAACGTCAGCACCTGGATGTGTTTCTTTACCACGAGTACCTACACTAAGCGCTGGGAGCGTCAACGTCAATGTTGTGTTATGTAATTAATAACGTTGTGTTTCAGTGAACGGTACAGTGTACTACATTTTTGAGTAGGTCTTTTAGGAGAGGAAATGAATTAATGAATGAAAAATACAGGGTACCATTTTAAAAAGACATACCGCTGTTCGTATCCTTGTAAAAAACAAAGCTACAACGAAGGCAGTCATGCTGATTGATGTCCCCCTGACGGCTAAACTACATTTGCTTGAAACATTTTGTAATTTGCATCTGGACGAACAGTTATTTAGGGTGGTCAAGATAAATGGGACACCCTGTACACCGTACTTTCTGTCCGTGTAAGTAGTATTGCACAAAGTTATCTCTGCCACTGATCGAACACAACATCAGTGTGTGCGTAAACCGTTGAATTAATTTTGAATCTACTTGTTTTTCAAGGTGTCTGTGCGGCAACAAATTTCAGACATCACAAGCTGCTTCTGGTCTAGGTTCCCCATCAGCCTCGTTCGTCTCAAGCAGAGTGATTCGTCGTTTACGCACACACTGATGTTGTGTTCGATCAGTGGCAGAGATAACTTTGTGCAATACTACTTACACGGACAGAAAGTACGGTGTACAGGGTGTCCCATTTACGCTTTCGGAAACGTTTCGTTCAGTCCAAGGTGGTAAGTATCGCTGCATTATATTTATTGTACTAGCTAAAAAAAATCGAGTCCACATGGTTTTATTTTGTTTTCTGCGAACATTTCAGATCACTCGAGAACATTCGAGAACATAGTGAAAATTAACATTTAAAAAAATCTTAAAACATTTAGTAAGCCACGCTGAAAATTACCCTCGAAGGCTCAAAGTATTCTTAACTCCATCCGAATAGGCCTCGGAAGGTTCAACTGTATCGATCGACCGCCGTGTCGTCCTCAGCTGACAGTGGTCACTGGATGCGGATATGGAAGGGCATATGACAGCACACTGCTCTCCCAGCCGTCGTCAGTTGTTGTGACCGGAGACGGTACTTCTCGGTCAAATAGCTCCTCAATTGGCGTGACAAGGACTAAATGCACTCCGCTCGCCAACAGCGGGCCTCAGGCCGAATGGTCACCCATCCACGTGATCCACGTGCTAGTCCAGCCCGACACCCCAAAACGTCGATGATCTTACGGGAACTGGTGTTACCACTGTGGCAAGGCCGCTGGCCAACAAAAATGCTGTCCAATGCTCTTCAATCCACTGACGTATTCAACACTACCATAATCTGAAAAATTTCAGCCAATTACTTCTTTATATGAGGCTAAAAACTTTCCAACGTTAAAAAAATTCAGGAACTTTCTAGAACATTCTAAAATCTGGAACATTCGTTGATATTTTAGAACATTCGAAAGATTCGCTAAAAGTACAATAATTAATATTCGTAAAATCTTGACAAAATGAACAAATCTCCAACTTTTCCCCTTAAAATATACTTCGACGCAAAAGAAACCGAAGACGTCCTGGTAACTACCACAATGTGACAGCGACCAATTGAAACACTCATATCTCAAGAAACGTAGTAGCTACCACCGCACAGCCAGAAAAGCATATAATAATAGGGAAATCAGGGGCGGTGACAAGGGTGGGGGGGCTATCGGGGCTATAGCCATCCCCCAAAGGAGTATCATATTACACTGGATGAAATGACTTCAGAAATCAACGAATGTATTACTTCAACAGATTCAATCATTTTTTTTATAATTGTGTAGCAATATAGCTTGCAATGTATTTCAAACGCATTTTAACAAAACAATAAGGGCGGCAAATAAACCAATTAATATCACTTAACTTAAAATGGGCGCCCTATTATTTATTAATATACATTGGATGTATTTTAATGTACGAGTACCATTTACAATAATCAAGGAAGCTAAACATGCCGGGTGTGCCTACCAACACTTACATTGCTAACCCCAGACAAAAGCTTCGAAATCACCGGACATTTGGGTCAAATCGTATTATTTTCCCGGGCACACACATTTTGTAGACACGTGTTTACCTTTAACTCCAAAACAGTTACCAAAAACTACTTTAAGCAACACCAAATTTTACCAAGTTTTCGGAAGAGACCCCAAGTCTCCTTTTGTTAAGCGATATTCCATTCCCCCAAACCTGCCCCCCCCCCCCCGCCGCCATGCCATTAGCCCGCCCACCACCCTTAACGGACTTCTAGAATCGCCCCTGAGAGGGGAACCAAGAGTAGCACCTGACACAAAAACCAGTGATTGGCGGCAGGACTTTTAAATACGAAAATTATGAAGCTATACAAAATCATCATATTCCAAATACAGCTGTATTTTAGTGAATGAAATTCTTTGGATTTACGATCCTTAGAGCAAGCTAAAAATAACTGACCCTGAGAAAACCGTTATTCTTTCAAGTTAGTGCCACAGCATCTTAAATTTTGTATTTATGCCTTATTTATAGAGATACTGAAAGTTAACCTTACTGGAAATTGCAGTCTTTTGAATTGAAACGGCGATTCGGAGGGTATGAGCGGAATCCTCTGAATAAATGCTGTTTCATTCTTTATCTTTTCGTGATATTGCTTTTGCTTCAATTATAACTGTTCGCGATCATTTTTTGTTTTGATTTTTAGCTTAATATCGTCAGCTGCTTAATTTCTTACTGATAAAATAGCTCTTTCAAATAATCGAGTAATTTTTAACAATGTTCTGGAAAACTTTATCTATTAATATATTTGGGCAGTTGCAAATGTCACATGAATCTTTTGGAAGCATAGTTTCACCAGTTACTCACTCAGTTTCGTTTCTTCGTCTTTGGGAAGTTGAACTCCCATATTTAATCGTAACTGTACCTTCCTCATCCCAGACCAAAGAAATTATTTCTTCAAACGTGCATTGATTTCACATGAGAGTTGATTTTCGAAGTGTTTGCCGAAAATGTCCAGAATGTATAAATAATGCATCTCCCATTGATTCTGGATTCCTGTAAGAAATACATTAGTGCGGTGTCCTCTTTTGAAACCTGTGTCTTGGAACTGAACTCTCGCAGTTCCAAACCAGCGCCTTTTCATGGATTCAGGATGGAGAGCTACCACCATACAACCCCTATGGGGATGCGGGAGTGTGTGGCGGAGCTACAGTCGCACGCACTGACAAAAAAAAATTGTTCAAATGGCTCTGAGCACTATGGGACTTAACATCTGAGGTCATCAGTCCCCTAGAACTTAGAAGTACTTAAACCTAACTAACCTAAGGACATCACACACACACACACATGCCCGAGACAGGATTCGAACCTGCGATCGTAGCAGTCGCGCGGTTCCAGACTGTAGCGCCTAGAACCGCTAGGCCGCCCCAGCCGGCACGCACTGACACCTCACTTACTTTTATTATGCGTTGATTAGGAAATGCTTTTTGGTCCTAGATGTAAAGCCTGAGAATCAGTGACAACATATCAGCAGTTTTGTTATGATGGATGGTCACGAGCAAGTACACTCCTGGAAATGGAAAAAAGAACACATTGACACCGGTGTGTCAGACCCACCATACTTGCTCCGGACACTGCGAGAGGGCTGTACAAGCAATGATCACACGCACGGCACAGCGGACACACCAGGAACCGCGGTGTTGGCCGTCGAATGGCGCTAGATGCGCAGCATTTGTGCACCGCCGCCGTCAGTGTCAGCCAGTTTGCCGTGGCATACGGAGCTCCATCGCAGTCTTTAACACTGGTAGCATGCCGCGACAGCGTGGACGTGAACCGTATGTGCAGTTGACGGACTTTGAGCGAGGGCGTATAGTGGGCATGCGGGAGGCCGGGTGGACGTACCGCCGAATTGCTCAACACGTGGGGCGTGAGGTCTCCACAGTACATCGATGTTGTCGCCAGTGGTCGGCGGAAGGTGTACGTGCCCGTCGACCTGGGACCGGACCGCAGCGACGCACGGATGCACGCCAAGACCGTAGGATCCCACACAGTGCCGTAGGGGACTGCACCGCCACTTCCCAGCAAATTAGGGACACTGTTGCTCCTGGGGTATCGGCGAGGACCATTCGCAACCGTCTCCATGAAGCTGGGCTACGGTCACGCACACCGTTAGGCCGTCTTCCGCTCACGCCCCAACATTGTGCAGCCCGCCTCCAGTGGTGTCGCGACAGGCGTGAATGGAGGGACGAATGGAGACGTGTCGTCTTCAGCGATGAGAGTCGCTTCTGCCTTGGTGCCAATGATGGTCGTATGCGTGTTTGGCGCCGTGCAGGTGAGCGCCACAATCAGGACTGCATACGACCGAGGCACACAGGGCCAACACCCGGCATCATGGTGTGGGGAGCGATCTCCTACACTGGCCGTACACCACTGGTGATCGTCGAGGGGACACTGAGTAGTGCATGGTACATCCAAACCGTCATCGAACCCATCGTTCTACCATTCCTAGACCGGCAAGGGAACTTGCTGTTCCAACAGGACAATGCACGTCCGCATGTATCCCGTGCCACCCAACGTGCTCTAGAAGGTGTAAGTCAACTACCCTGGCCAGCAAGATCTCCGGATCTGTCCCCCATTGAGCATGTTTGGGACTGGATGAAGCGTCGTCTCACGCGGTCTGCACGTCCAGCACGAACGCTGGTCCAACTGAGGTGCCAGGTGGAAATGGCATGGCAAGCCGTTCCACAGGACTACATCCAGCATCTCTACGATCGTCTCCATGGGAGAATAGCAGCCTGCATTGCTGCGAAAGGTGGATATACGCTGTACTAGTGCCGACATTGTGCATGCTCTGTTGCCTGTGCCTATGTGCCTGTGGTTCTGTCAGTGTGATCATGTGATGTATCTGACCCCATGAATGTGTCAATAAAGTTTCCCCTTCCTGGGACAATGAATTCACGATGTTCTTATTTCAATTTCCAGGAGTGTAAATTGTTGTACACGCAACAGCGTTAGCTGCCCTCAAGTGTCTGCCTGTTAGGGTAAACATAGCTCGTGATGTGCGCCCTTCGCCGGCTGTCCAAAAGCTCAACGATGCAACACGTGTAGCGTCGTTACGAAGTGATGCGTGCAGAGGGGCTTCGCCATTTTCACATTATACAACATGTACACTGTGCAATAAATATAATACTTTTAAATTGGTGTACGTTTTCTGATGTAAAAAAAACATTGCGTTCAATTACTCTACCGTCTTAAAGGTCGATATTTAATTATTTTACTTTCTAAAGTAGTCTATGTTCTTCCTCAGGGTTCAAGCTATCTCCACACCAATTTTCACTGAAATCGGTTCAGCAGTTTTCTCGTGAAGACGTAACCGACAGAGTCATTTTCGTGTCTAGTAATAAAATTATTGAAGAGGATTGTATAAGCATTCTGTTCTAGTTGTTACCCACAGATGTTCTTGCGTGTCAGAAAACGAAATGAAATGTGTGTATGGCATTATTGGCCCCGAGTCCCCATTCGGGATGTTCGGTCACTTGGTGCAAGTCCTTTTATTTGACGCCACTATGGTGTCTATGATCATAAAATCATGTGGAGGGCAACACACACATCCAGTCTCGAGCGGAGAAAATCCGGTGCAGCTGGGAATCGAACGTAGGACCCCGTGATCGAGGATCAGGACACTAACCGCAAGACCATTTTTTTTTTTTTTGCAGATTGTTTTATTGTATTAAAATGCTATGAATTACGATGTGATACAAAGTTTGTTACAAACTCAGTTACTATCAAGCCATTTTTCAAACTGTTACATCAATGAAAGAATTTTTTTTTTTTTTAATAGAATAAACAAAGACGAACATGAGCTATAGACGTATATCAGCAGTTTTGTTATGATGAGTGATGGTGAATGTAGGCCTACTAAAATGAAATGTGATCTTTCTAAAATTGTTAAATAGCGTTAAACTAACGAAGAAAGAAAATAAATAATTTGTAGTTTGGCGCAGAGCAAATTTTGTAATATCTGTACGTGCAGCGTCGGCTGCCTTAACATGTCTGGCTGTTATCCGCTGCTGCACTCGCAGTTCATAATGAAATGGAACCTCACTAGAGGCCTCCCACATTCTACATGCAATGGCACGATCTCTCCCTGTTTGCTGTACAGTATAAATGATACCGTCGTCGTGTCTTCAAGCGACTCGAAAAATACAGTATAACAGAGGTGTCACGCTCGCGGGGTTAAAATGCGACGGGCTTGTGATTTATATTAGCATGGAGGTATGGATTAAACACGCTGAGAGTATTATAAGCATTATATTCATTACATCGAATCATGTTATGTAGAAAATGTGAAACAATAAAAGCATTTTCGCAAATTGATAAAGTTCGAACGTCAAAGAGTAAGTATCTTATTCAAAGAGTTATTAGTATTCCATGTTTCGCCTTATATTCTTTTAATCAAGATATATCTTGTACTACACACTTTCTGAGGTAGCCTCTGTTCTTCAGAGTTCAGGTTATCCTTTTACGAAATTTCATGAGCATTTCACCGGATTAGTCGCGAAAGCGTAACAGATTGACTTACTTTCATATATTTTAAATATATGAAAATCAGTCGCTGCATGTATGAAAGATCATCACTTGAGAATGGCTCGACCGATTTGGTTGTTTTTTTGTGGACGTTTGTGTGTGTGTGTGTGTGTGTGTGTGTGTGTGTGTGTTTGTGCAATTTGATTGGTGTTATTGTATGAAAATCTGAATGAAAGAAATGTGACAGTCAATTTGATAGTTCTGCTGTCACACGTTTTCACAACAACAAAAAGCGTGATGGTCGCTCTGACAGTTCTGCTGTCGTATGTTTTCATAACAACAAGAAATTCCGCATTGAATACTAATATTTTGCGAAAAATATTGCATTTGAAAGCGATATCTCACTGTGTTATCGGTGGTGCTCATGTCTTTTGTGTGTTGCAAAGCTTGAATTGATGTCAGTTCGTAGAATTTGGTGTGTTAAAAGCTTTCAATTGATTTCAGTTTGTGGTTTATTTCCTTGGAAAAAATACCACCAGTGATGCGTCGAAATATCGTCCGGCCTAAGCACAACGCAGGCCAGTTATATGAGACTGACGAAGAGCGTGGACAGCGTTTGGAGGTAAGTCGAATTTGTTTTGTTTGCAATGACAATAAATAAGGTTAGCGAGACAGAGAAGGGCATGCATATAAAGAAGGGGAAGGAGAATATGGACAGAGAGATAAAAGACGAGATGCATAGAGTGTGGGATAAGAGATATATAAGTACATGGAGCAGGGGAAAGGTGATGGACAGAGATAGGGGGGGAGTAGGAGGAGATGGACAAAGGGAGGACGGAGAAGAGGGACAGAGAGATAGAGAGAGAAGTAAATTATGACGTATATCCATTCCCCATATATATTTAGCAACTGCGAAATGTTGCCGCGTTCGCTAGTTTATAATATTAGTATAGACGGTGCTTCGTCCCGTTCCAGTGTAATGCTTCAGTTACATTTTTGTTTTTATTTCCTCTTTTTTTTTTGGGAGTCATCAGTCTTCTGTTTGATCTGATGCCGCCCGCCACGAGTTCCTTTCCTGTGCCAACCTTTTCATCTCAAAGTAGAAGTTGCAACCTACTCCCTTACCTCATTAGTCCACCTAATTTTCAACATTCGTCTGTAGCACCATATCTTAAATGCTTCGATTCTCTTCGGTTACGTTTTTCCCACAGTCCATGTCTCACTACCACACAATGCTGTGCTCACACACACGCACAGCAGCACCTAAGAGGTACGGCATTCACAACCCGACATGGTCACGGAAAAAAGAGGAATTATTGAACAACATAAGAACCCATCTCTCCTTTTTATCCATTCTAGACTCAAGTGCCTCTGTATTTGTTCTAGGCTAACGCTGCTGCATTTACTACTAATACTGACTTGAAGATCAGTAGGAAATTATGACGGGGTGCAGTGCCTCTAATATGTTAAAGATCAATTAACTGTCCGATATCAACATATTTTGAAACGTTTGATACTCACACGTATGTCTAAATCTACATGGATACTCTGCAAATCACATTTAAGTGCCTGGCAGAGGGTTCATCGAATCATCTTCACAAGTCTCTGTTATTCCAAACTCGTATAGCGCAAGGGAGAAACGAACAACTATATCTTTCCGTGCGAGCTCTGATTTCCCTTATTTTATTATGGTGATCGTTTCACCCTATGTAGGTCGGCGTCAACAAAATATTTTCGCATTCGGAGGAGAATGTTCATGATTGAAATTTAGCAAGAAGATTCCGCCGCAACGGAAAACACCTTTGTTTTAATAATGTCCACCTCAAATCCTACATCATTTCAGTGACACCCTCTTCCCTATTTCGCGATAATACAAAATGTGCTGCCCTTCTTTTAACTTTTTCGATGTACTCCTTCAATCCTATCTGGTAAGGGCCCTGCCAATAGAACGCAGTCTATTCTAGGTCAGCAAGTTCGATGAACGTGTCTTGAGTTTTCTTTAGTCTTACTTCCAGTATCAACCGCACTGGTGCTTTTACCTTCCTAAAGCCAAACTTATTGTCATCTAGCACATCCTCAATTATCTTTTCCATTCTTCTGTGTATTACTCTTGTCAACAACTTGGATGCATGAGCTGTAAGGCTGATTGTGCGATAATTCTCGCACATGTCAGCTCTTGCAGTCTTCGGAATTGTGTGGATGATATTTTTCCGAAAGTCAGACGGTATATTGCCAGACTCATACATTCTACAGAAAAACATGAACAGTCGTTTTGTTGCCACTTCCCCCTATCACTTGACAAATTCTGATAGAACGTTATCTGTCCCTTCTGCCTTATTTGATCTTACGTCCTCCAAAGCTCTCTTCAATTCTGATTCTAATACTGGATCCCCCAGATCTTCTAAATCGACTCTTGTTTCATCTTCTATCACATCAGAAAGATCTTTCCCCTCGTAGAGGCGTTCAATGTATTCTTTCCACCTATCCGCTCTCTCCTCTGCATTTAATAGTGGAATTCCAGTGCACTCTTAATGTTACCATCGTTGCTTTTAATTTTATCGAAGGCTGTTTTGACTTTCCTATATGCTGAGTCAGTCCGTCCGACAATCATTCTTTTTCGATTTCTTAACATTTTCCATGCAGCCATTACATCTTAGCTTCACTGCACTTCCTATTTCTTTCATTTGTTTGTGACATGTATTTCTATGTTCCTGAATTTCCCTGAACATTTTTGTACTTCCTTCTTTCATCGATCAACTAAAGAGTTTCTTCTGTTACCCTTGGTTTCTTCGCAGTTACCTTCTTTGTACCTTTTCAAAATGGTTCAAATGGCTCTGAGCACTATGGGACTTAACATCTGTGGTCATCAGTCCCCTAGAACTTAGAACTACTTAAACCTTCTAACCTAAGGACATCGCACACATCCATGCCCGAGGAAGGATTCTAACCTGCGACCGTAGCAGTCCCGCGGTTCCGGACTGCAGCGCCAGAACCGCACGGCCACCGCGGCCGGCTGAAGGGTAGAGCCACCATTTTGAAAAAGTGTCATGATGATGTCTCTATTGGCAAACGATTCCGGAATAGTCCTCCATTCGGGTCTCCGGGAGGGGAGACCCAAAGGGGAGGTGACCATGATAAAAATAGTGACTAATCAACGAATGAATTGTGTTCTACGAGTTGGGGTGTTAAATGTCAGAAGCTCGAACGTGGCCAGTGAAGCTAGAAAATCTGAAAAGGAAAATGCAAAGGCTCAATATAGATATAGTAGGGGTCAGTGAAGTGAAATGAAAAGAAGACAAGGATTTCTGGTCAGGTTAGTATAGGGTAATATCAACAGCAACGGAAAATGCTATAACGGGAGTAGCATTCGTTATGAACAGGAAGCTAGGCCAGAGAGTGTGTTACTGTGAACAGTACCATGCTGCTGCAAATGTCGTCGAACTGTTCGTGCAGATGGTTGTTGTCTTCAAAGCGTCTCCATCTGTTGACTCAGAGATCGAGACGTGGCAGCACGATCCGTTACAGCCACGCATGTAAGATGCCTGTCATCTCGACTGCTAGTGATACGAGGCCATTGGGATCCAGCACGGCGTTCCGTATTACCCTCCTGAAACCACCGATTCCATATTCTGCTAACAGTCATTGGATCTCGACCAATGGGAGCAGCAATGTGACGATACGATAAACCGCAATCGCGATAGGCTACAATCCGACCTTTATCAAAGTCGGAAAAGTGATGGTACGCATTTCTCCTCCTTACACGAGGCATCACAACAACGTTTCACCAGGCAACTCCGGTCAACTGCTGTTTGTGTATGAGAAATCGGTTGGAAACTTTCCTCATGTCAGCACGTTGTAGGCACCAACCTTGTGTGAATGCTCTGAAAAGCTAATCATTTGCATATCACACCATCTTCTTCCTGTAGGTTAAATTTCACGTCTGTAGCACATCTTCTTGGTGTAGCAATTTTATTGGCCAGTATTGTAAATACGTCGGGTGCTGGTATGTATCCGTCGTGAAAGACTGTTCTTGAAAATATGTGTACATATAGATACAGGGTGTAACGTCATAAGTGCAGTTTTTTTCTGTATGTGATACACATCAGTGGGTTAGTTATTTTTTATCTGAGTCTAACAGTCTTCCCACTAAAACTTCACCAACTGATGTTTTCCGCACGGTCGTACTGCAGTACTAGGTGGATTGTGCCTGTCAGTATACACTAACAGTTTCGCGTCCACACCCTACCTGCTGCCCGGGGTAAATAAGCATCAAAGGCCTGCTCTTGCCACTTGTACTTGGTGGTGCTAACCAACCTAAAAACTTATGAGTTGTAATGGCTATAATTACTAGTCTGCGAATGACGTAAATAGTGGTATTATGTTGTTCAGTAGAACGTGCTCACTCGCCAACAGAGAAACGATTATCTGATGATGATGAGGTCTCATACTCAGAGGTGCATAGGGGACGATGCGGGAGACCCTCACTGCTGTACTAGGCAAGGTCCTAGTGGAGGTGGTTTGCCATTGCCTTCCTCCGACCGTAATGGGGATGAATGATAATGATGAAGACGACACAACACCCAGTTATCTCGAGGCAGGAAAAATCCCTGAACCCGCCGGGAATCGAACCCGGGACCCCGTGCGCGGGAAGCGAGAACGCTACCGCAAGACCACAAGCTGCGGACGATTATCTGAAGTGATACTCATTACATAAATAAACGTGCACCACGACTATGAAGGAGTTATGCAAATTGGTCACATACTGATATTCCTACAGGTATCTACGGAAAATGCAAAATTCTACAAACTTTGAAGAAATATGGATGTATGTGTGACATTGCAGCCGAATTTCACCACTCAACTGGCAGGGATAGTAAAGAAGGGAGATGTAGACACTAGGATATAAAGTCTTTGTGAATTTATTCCGTGTACTCAGTTGGCAGGAATGGATAAACCACGGTCGAACACATCGTCAAGAAGGAAGAGGTCGACCGATCTTCATAGAGGCACTCAGAACACCGGATTCGTCATTATCACCGATTCGACATGCAACTGGTGCTTCACTGAGTACAAGAACCATTAATACGCGGCTCACAGAAAGGTGGTTGAGCTCAAGACGCCTCTTGCGTCGAATACCATTGACCTCTGTTCACCAACAAGCCCATTTGCAGTGGTATCAGGCACAATCATCCTGGAACCTCATTGACTGGACTATAATTGCAGTCAGTGATTAACTCTGATGACCAGAGATACTTGTCTGGAGACGCCCCACACAGCAGTGAGATACCAACCTGATTGTCAGCCGCTATACGCCCCGACAACCAGGAGTTATAGTCTGGAGTGGAATATCATTTCATAGCAGGACCCCTTCGGTTGTCATCCGCGACACCATTACAGGACAGCGGTAAGCTGATGATATTCACGCCCCTTTTGTTGCACTTAATGGCATGCCATCCTTGGTATATATTTCAGCAATATAATGCCCGCTTGCACACAGTGAGAGTTTCTACTCAGTCTCATCCTGTTTGCCAAAACCTACCTTGACCAGGAAGGCTGCTGGATCTATTCCCAACTGAAAACGTCTGGAGCACTATGGTCATGGCCCTCCAACCAGCTCGGGATTTTGGAGATATGAAGCGCTATTTGGACGGACTTTGGCACGATATCCCGTAGGACATCCAAAACTCTGTCAATCAATGAATCAATGCCAAGCCAAATAACTGCTTGCGTAAGGGCCAGAGGTGGAACAACGCGTTATTGATTTGCTCACTTTGTTGAGCTCCTTCTCTTGAATAAATCATAATTTTTTTCTGAAACTGTAATCATTTATTTGCCTGTACTTGTACATCTACCGTTTTCCGTTCCATTAGGGTAATTCCTTCGTTGTGCATCATATTTCTCTTTCGTCTTAGAATAAACCAAGCTATCAGGCCTAGAAGACCACTAGACAGTTGACCAGCCGCCGTGTCATCCTCAGTCATCCGTCATCGGATACAGTACCGAGGGGCGTGAGGACAGCACACTGCACTCGCGGTCGACTTCGACTTTCAACCTTGGAGGCCATACCTCTCAATCAGATAGCTCCTCGGTCGGCATCACGAATCTGAGTGCACCCCTTCAGCCTGGTCCAGTCCTCCCACCAAAGAAAAATCCCATAGCAATACAGAGAATCGAACTAGGGTAGGATACTAAACACAGCCTTCCGAAATGCCTTCACAAAAGAAGACGAAGTAAATATGCCAGAATTCGAATCGAGAACAGCTGCCAACATGAGTAACGTGGAAGTAAATATCCTCAGAGTAGTGAAGCAACTTAAATCACTTAATAAAAGCAAGTGCCGGCAGAAGTGGCCGAGCGGTTCTAGGCGCTACAGTCTGGAACAGCACGATCGCTACGGTCGCAGGTTCGAATCCTGCCTCGTGCATGGATGTGTGTGATGTCATTAGGTTAGTTAGGTTTAAGTAGTTCTAAGGTCTAGGGGACTGATGACCTCAGAAGTTAAGTCCCATAGTGCTCAGAGCCATTTGAACCATTAAAAGCAAGTCTTCTGGTCCAGACTACATACCAATTAGGTTCCTATCAGAGTATGCTGATGCATTAGCTCCATACTTAACAATCATATACAACCGTTCGCTCGACGAAAGATATGTACCCAAGGACTGGAAAGTTGCACGGGTCACACCAATATTCCAAAAAGGTAGTAGGAGTAATCCACTAAATTACAGGCCCATATCGTTAACGTCGATATCCAGCAGGATTTTAGAACATATATTGTGTTCGAACATAATGAATTACCTCAAGAAAACGATCTATTGACAAACAGTCAACATGGGTTTAGAAAACATCGTTCCTGTGAAACACAACTAGCTCTTTATTCACATGAAGTGCTTAGTGCTATTGACAACAGATTTCAGACCGATTCCGTATTTCTGGATTTCCAGAAGGCTTTTGACACTGTACCACACAAGCGGCTCGTAGTGAAATTGCGTGCTTATGGAATATCGTCTTAGTCATGTGACTGGATCTGTGATTTCCTGTCAGAGAGGTCACAGTTCGTTGTAATTGACGGAAAGTCATCGAGTAAAACGTAAGTGATTTCTGGCGTTCCATATCTATATGAACGATTTGGGAGACAATCTGAGCAGCCGTCTTCGGTTGTTTGCAGATGACGCTGTCGCTTATCGACTAATAAAGCCATCAGATGATCAAAACTAACTGTAAAACGATTTAGAAGAAATATCGGAATGGTGCGCAAAGTGGCAGTTGACCTTAAATAACGAGAAGTGTGAGGTCATCCACATGAGTGCTAAAAGGAACGCGCTAAACTTCGGTTACACGATAAACCCGTCTAATCTAAAAGCCGTAAATTCAACTAAATACCTAGGTATTACAATTACGAACAATTTAAATTGGAAGGAACACACAGAAAATGTTGTGGGGAAGGCTAACCAAAGACTGCCAATTATTGGCAGGACACTTAGAAAACGTAACAGACCTACTAAGGAGACTGCCTACACTACGATTGTCCGTCCACTTTTAGAATACTGTTGCGCGATGTGGGATACTTACCAGATAGGACTGACTGAGTACATCGAAAAAGTTCAAAGAAAGGATGCACGTTTTGTATTATCGCGAAATATGGGAGAGAGTGTCACAGAAATGATACAAGATTTGGGATGGTCATCATTAAAGGAAAGGCGTTTTTCATTGCGACGGAATCTTCTCACGAAAATCCAATCACCAAATTTCTCCTCCGAATGTGAAAATATTTTATTGACACCGACTTACATAGGAAGGAACGATCACCAAGATAAAATAAGGGAAATCAGAGCTCGTACGGAAAGATATAGGTGTTCATTCTTCCCGCGAGCTATACGAGATTGGAATAATAGGGAAGTGTGAAGTGGTTCGATGAACCCTCTCCCAGGCACTTAAATATGATTTGCAGAGTATCCATGTAGATGTAGATCAGGGCCTGTCGGCTATGAAGACGGACAAGGCGGTTCATAATGTATTCTAAACAACATATCCCAAAATGAATGCAGTTTTATTCAATTACTTGTCAGTTACGATGTTTCAACATTTCTATCACATTGTCTTACCAGTCAGGCAAGCATGTAGATATTCGTATCACCTTTCTTTGCATCTCCTCGATGACTCTTGTTAATCTGATCTGATACGAGTTCCATACACTTGATGGGCACTCAAGTATTGTCCGAACAAGTCCGTTGTTTCTAAGCTCTTTTGCTGACAAACGACAGTTTCTCAACATTCTACCAAGACTGTAGCTTATTATTTGCTTTATCCGCAATTGAGCTTATGTGATCGTTCCGTTTCTTACCTCTACGCATTGTAACTCCAAAATGCGTGAAATGACTGAATAGCTTTGACTCATTAATGCTGTAGTCAGAATATATCACCTTTTTACATTTCCGTAAGTACACAACCTTGATTTCCGTCAATGTCTTTGCACCATATTCGGTGAGATCTAATTGAATATCATAGTAGTTTCTTCTGGACAGAATGTTGTCATGAACAGCTGCATCATCTGCGAAATTACACCGATTACAATTAATTCCATCTGCTCTCTTTCATGTTTCAAGAGAACAACAATGACCCAGTTACATTGCTCTGAGGCACATCGAATATTACTATCATTTTTGATCGCTGTTCATCCAACCCCCTTGCAGCCTGTCAAAAAAATAATTTATACGCCTATCCAGTCGCGTACCTGTTGAGATATACCATAGCGAACAATTATTTTGGTAAGAGTCGATGTGGTGCTGAATCAAAAGCTTATCGAAAGTCGATATTAAGAAACACCTAGTCAAGTTGGTTTCCTGTATCCAAGTGTGAAGAGCTAAATTCGTTTTGCTTAATCAATGCTTTCGGAACCAATGCTGATTTTCCTGCAGAATGTTGTTTTCTCCATGGTTGTGGCAATGGTTCGCCTCAGAATACATTCTAGAATACAGTTACAAATAGATGTTAGCGAAGTAATACGGTAGTTGTGAATCAGTTCTAGGTCGTTTGTTTTAGATGTTCATGACTGCGCTTTCAACCACAGCGAACACATCACTTCTCAAAGGACATTGTAATGGTACCTGAATTACGTAACCATTATGGTACCTCACCTGAACCTCTCGATACCAGTAATATTCTACTGTATTTCTGTTAACTACTTAACATATTTCTGAGACAACATTCAGATTTGATTTCACTTTTGATACATCGATATGTTTATATTGCAATGATATTATTCTTATGTGTATTCTTTCTTTTGTCACTATGATCTTTGACGTACTTGTAACTCTGATTTTTGGGCGCGTAAGAGATTGTTAGTTAGTTGTTAACTTGTTAGAGAGTCGGACCTTGAGAGAGTCTAAGTGTTGGACGTCATGTTGGAAAGATGCATATTGTAGTTGGCATATAAAATGTGAGGAAGATGTTTTCAAGTATGTTTTCTATTGTGAAGTGATGTTTTGTGTTTACGTGATATTGCAATTAAAAAGAAGTGTAACTTAAATTCCGAGTGCTGATTATTTTTTTATATCACCATTGTCCAGCAAAAGTGTAATTTTCAAGAACGGTTTGTGAAGCACATCTACAAAACTTTTGAATATAGCAGGATAAAACCTAGGCCTCTTTGCATCCGAGCTTGGAATCATAACGACCTAGATTTTCAACGATTGAGCCATGATATTACGACGAGACCAGCGTGGGAAACACAAAAAGATGAGTGCCTAGTTTTTTTATTATTACATGAAATGACTATAAACTATGCTCTAATGACACCTGCCACCTAATATGACTGTTGTTGTCCGATGAGCAGTATTTAGTAGCGTGAGCAACACCACAATCGTTATTAAATGCTGACCTTTGTTGTGGTAGGGTTGATAGAACGTGCAGAAAAATTCGAACCCCGCGTCATCAATCAATTTCAGCAATTCCAGATGCTTTGACTACATAAATACATCGAGAAAAGAACGCCTTAATGTTCCATCGACGGCGTGGTGACTAGACCCCCGGAGCAACTAGGATTCCTTATCAAGGAAGGTGTCACGAAATTTGCCTTAAGCGATTTAAGGATATCCCAGGAAATTTGAAACTCGGTGCCTTGTACTGACCATCCCTCCAAGTCGTTCGGTGTTAAAATTCGAAATCCAACTAAATGGGAAGCACATGAGCTTTTCATCCACCAGAAATAGTACTATGTTGTGTGGTACCCAGTTATATTTAGCACTGCACGCTACTGAGCTTTTAAAACAAAGACGGGTGATTCTCAAATAAGTATGAAAACGTTATAGATACATGCCCCATCAAGTTTTTACATCGCATATGAAGAATTGCGTTTATACATAAACATAATAGTTAACGTATTAGTCTGTTAATAAGCAACAGATATATGAGTAATTATTAGGCTGAATATATAAATACACAAACTGTAAAGTATTCACAATGCCGACAAGACCCATAAGCAGTTGTCAACTTCACACTGCATTAATCGGTCGTTTAATCCAGGGTTTCACCGTTGGCATTTGATTTATCACAGATTACACAACTGTGTTACGAATTTTTCTTACATGAGTCTCAGGCTGTCAGTTGCTCAGTACCATCATTACTATACTGCCCACATACACAAAATGACCAGATGTAGACGTAGTCGCGTTAAGTATACGGAAAATTGTCAGCATAGCACATAACGCTGTTGTTTTAAAAAGATTCCCCTTCAGTTCGTAGACGCATCTATCTGCGCTTACACAAAATACGTAACGTCATACGGGCACCAACGTAACGCTAGATGAAATATTTTATTATCCAGCTGGATATGATCAGGCAGACACCTCGCTTTACACAGTAAGGAGTTAAAGAATAAAGTTACACAAAAAGTTGATACCTTCCGGAAATACTGTGAAACAGTGTCGCTTGCATTGCTATTCGGGTCAGTCGTACATGGGAACAGTTTTTCCGCGCAGTTTTTTTCATCTCTTCTATTTTCTTTCTACGTTACACCGAAAAACATTGTTTTCTCTTAACAATGTTAATTCATTTCACTGGTCCGTGGATGTGTATCTTTCATTAAACGTTAAATAAAATATATGAATAATATTCTCCTGCCTTTCGTTGTAAGCTCTGATATTGTACTTTTTTAATCTTCCTTATGAAGGCCGTAGTGTTTAAATACTCCTAGTACTCCAGGACGAACACAGAAAAATTTTTTGACTGAAGAAACTATTAGCGATAATTCCAACAGTTGACGCAAGGTGACAGAAAAGTATTGATCTCCCTTTAGACACTAGAGGTCAATCGCCAATTCTGATGCAGAAGGAAATATTCAGTATATCTTCATTCCTGGAGTTCTCTCATGGGTTTATAACTCTTAACGATTGGTAAAGATGCCACATTAGCATCCACATCCACATGATTTGCGGCAACTTTTCGAAAAAAAATGTAGTTAGTTTCTCAGTTCTCCAGTAGAGTTAGATTGACATTTGGGCAACGAACCTTGCTATCGTCCCAAGACTGCCGCTGTTGAATGATTAACTGTTCCAGAGCGGCAGTAGCGCTGCACTGGCACGCGCTTGTAGTACCTCTCCCCCCCCCCCCCCCCACCTCCCACCTCCACCACTCCCACCATCAGTCGCCCGCCATTTCCGCGACAGGAAACCGCACTGGGAGGAAGCACTCGCGGAGGGCATGTCAGAGAGCCTTCCACCCCTCCACTGTATAGTGGAAGGGGGGTGGAGAGGGGAATGTCACGACATCCCCTCGGACTAGCTCAGCATTCGTCAGTGATCACCTGAGAATAACACAATGCCCGTCTCCGGGACCATTCCTATTATAGCCCTCTCACCGTTACGGAAGCAACCTCCCTTCTTCCATATTATCACTTAGCAGCACAAGTTTTCTCAGGGGTGCGGACATGGAAGCGAGTAATGACGATACGGCCATCTGAAAACCGATTTAACAATCATCTTATTTATTATAAACTTTTTATGGCACATTATAAAAGAAGACAATTTTGTTTCGGCGCCGGTAAAATGATTCTAACAAGACTGATGATAATGCTGCAAACTGAAATATAAATATCAGGGGTGCCCCAAGGCTTTCGTTTCACTAGGGGCAAAACATTTTCCCCATGCATGTAATTTTTGAAATTTGGAGGATATCATTATCTGCTCATGATTTTCTTCTATTGGTTTCTAAAGCGCGCTTTTAGTACCTAGGCAATGTTATAAAAATAAGGTAGTGTTACAAAAATATACATACTAACAGCAGAATTTTTGTAAAACCTATTTTTATATTATCAGACTTTACATTTCCCACCAAGTATGCCATTTTCTGTTTGTCCCATTATAAGCTCTGTTCTCCCAGTTAATTCTTTTCCTGCTATTAACAATTTCGTAGGGATAACATCTCCCACTTTTTGCACTTCTGGACCTATACCAGAAGCTTCAAGGTCGATTTTCAAATCGATTTTTGTGGAAACTATATCATGTTCCCAACCACGCAAAAACAGCAGAATACTGCATAGTGTAAAACTGCACCTATTGTTTCAGCATCTTCATCATTCTGAGTCCTATGAGAAATATATGTAGCATTTTGAGTGGAATTTCAAAATATTTTAACAGTGACCATACACTAAAATGGAATAAATCATCAGAAACGCTATTTGAATTTGTTTTTGCTCTTATTGGCAAGACAACAAATGCAAAAAGCAAAAGACATAAACAACTGGTTTCAACTTAGCGTAGTTCTTCTGTACTAATTTCGCTATGTGAAATTAACGACTTCTTCTACATTGTTATTTTTGTTTTCATAACTTCAACGAAGTTGCTGGACTTTTGAACTGCGCCTTCATGCTATTAGGAATTCATAAGCATTGTTACTGACTCATAAAAGTTCTTGAAACTGATGACAGGACGGTTCCCGAATATGCAGTGATGACGGGATAAGAACACACACCGCAGTAAGAGCGCCTTTATCTACTTTAGAATAAACCAGCCGTGGAGGTAGTGGAAGCCAGTCCAACCGAAATGTTCTCTTCATACCACCTACGACAGTTATGTGGTTTTTGTAATTTAAGGTCCAAGGTCCTATAAAGCTTTTCATTACCCTATTTCATTCTACAGCTCACGTTTCTTGAGTCTCAGTCTTCTGATTGGTTTGATGCAGTCCACCACGAATTTCTATCCTGCACCAATCTTTTCATTTCAAAGTAGCACTTGCAGCCTGCGTCCTCAATTAATTGTTGGGTGTAGTCCAATCTCTGTCTTTCTCTACAGGTCTTACCCTCTATAGTTATATCTAGTACCATGGAGGTTATTCCCTGACGGCTTAACATGTGTCAAATCATCCCATCCCTTTTTCTTTTCAGTGTTTGATGTTCCTTTCTCCACAGATTCTGCGAAGAACCTTCTCATTCCTGATATTATCGATCCATCTGATTTTAACTTTCTTCTGTAGCTCCCCATTTCAAACGTTTCGGTTGTCCTGTGGTCTAGTTTCTCCAGAGTTCAAGATTCACTGTCACACAGTGCTGCACTCCAAACGCACTGTACATTCCCATAAATTTCCTTCTCAAATTAAGACCAATGTTTGGTACAGTACACTTCTCTTGGCCAGGAATGCCCGCTTTGCCTGTGCTAGTTTGCCTCTTATTTAGTCCTTGGTTCGTCTGCCATGGGCTACCCTGCTTCTAGCATAGCAGATTGCTCAAAGAAATTAATTGGATGGATGTTTACAGCATCCAAGATACAAATGGAAAATACAAAACATTCTTTAATAAAGTTAGCGCCTTATTTGGAAATTGTTTCCCTTGAAGATAACTCACATTAAGCAGATGTCTAATAAGAAACCATGGATCACACAAGGGATAAAGATATCATGTGAGACAAAAAGGAAACTCTATCTGGTATGTAGGGACACCATTGAGACTAGCATAGCTCATTACAAAAATTACTGCAAAATATTGAAGAAGGTTATCCATAAATCTAAACACCTGCATTATGAGAAGAAGATAAATACATACACTAATAAAATAAAAACAATATGGGATATAGTTAAGTCAGAGACAGGTAGGACCAGAAATGAAGAGGAGCAAATAGCTCTAAAAATAAATGAAACCCTGATAACAAATGCATGTTGTGCAGCAAACCATTTAAACCAGTATTTTGTCTCTTGTTACTGATAGCATGGGGTTGTCAGGTTCAGTAAATAATGCAATGGAATATCTGAGACCAGTGCACACAATCAACCTCAGTAAAATGGAATTGACACTTACTTCACCCAAAGAAATAGAATCCACCATAAAGTCCTTGAAATCAAAGCAATCTGGTGGTTATGATAACATATCAACAAAGTTAATAAAAGAGTGTTCATGTGAGCTTAGTCATATCTTAAGTTATTTGTGTAATCAATCACTTATGACAGGAACATTCCCAGACTGGCTTAAATATGCTGAAGTTATGCTTCTCCACAAGAAAGGGGACAAATAAATGCCATCAAATTACCGACCGAACACAACTTTTGCCAGCTTTTTCAAAAATCTCTGAAAAGGTTATGTTCAAGCGTCTACTTAAGCACCTTAGTGAAAATAACATACTGTCAAAGTCACGGTTTGGGTTTCTTAAGGGTTGTGATATTGAGACGGCTATTTACACTTAGAGCGAAAATGTCCTTAATTCATTAGACAACAAATTGGAGGCACTGGCATATTCTTTGACCTGTCAAAGACTTTTGACTGTGTGAATCACAGCATTCTTTTAAGTAAATTAATATATTATGGCATCACTGGTAGTGCTACAGTGGTTTCAGTAATATCTTACTTATAGAAAAAAAGGGTGCCTTTATGTAACACTTCAGAAGTAGGCAATGAGACAGCATCTGACTGGGAAGAAAATAACATGTGGTGTTACCGAAGGTTCCATACTAGGTCCACAAATTTTTCTTGTATATGTTAATGACCTGTCATCTTTACATTACCAGATGCCAAGTGTTTCTTATTTGCAGATGATACAAACAGTGCAATAAATAGTAAATCAAATATATATTTAGAGAGTAGCTAATCAAATTTTTACTGACATTAATAAGTGGTTCATAGCCAATTCACTGACATTAAACTTTGAAAAGACCCAATATATGGAGTGCAGAACTTCCAAGAGATTTCCTTCTAATGTGTGTATAAAATATGATGACATGGAAATAGGAGAAGTTGACAGTGATAAATTCTTGGGATTACAACTTGATAATAAATTCAGTTGGGAGCGACATACTAACGAACTGCTAAAGCGCCTAAACTAATCTGTGTTTGCAATGCGAATGATGTCAGACATAGGAGATATAAATATAAAAAAAACTGGCTTATTTTGCTTATTTTCACCCCTTTATGTCATATGGTATCATATTTTGGGGTAACTCCACAAACTGAGAAAAAATTTTTAGAGTACAGAAGCGTATAATAAGAATAATGTGTGTATAAATCCAAGAGCATCATGTCAAAACCTGTTCAAAATTTGGGCGTACTAACCACAGCTTCTCAGTACATTTATTTCTTAATGAAGTTTGTTGTAAATAATACATCTCTTTTTCCAACTAACTGCTTAGTACACAGTATGTGCACTAGGAATAAGAACAATATACATAAAGATTTAAAATCATTTACTCTTGGCCACAAAGGAGTCCAGTATTCAGCAACATATATTTTCAATAAGTTACCAGTAACCATTAAGATTTTAGTTTCAGACAAGGCACAATTTAAACATAATTTAAAAGAACTTTTGGTGACCAACTCCTTCTATTCCATCCATGAGTTTCTCAAGAAGTGCAGTAGACCATTTTAATCAACATTTATTATACTTTACTTTTTGACAATACTTGGTTGTAACAGCCAAGTAACTACCTACTGTGTGAATGATGAATGTATTGAAAGCAGATATAAGTCTTAACTCTGTAAATAGTGGAAGTTTAATTTTAAATCTTGTACATAATTTGAGTGTTCTTAATTGAGGATCATTGAAATGAATAATCTGCATTAATTTTTGACAATAATCAGTTGTAATAGCCAAGCAACTAGCTACTGTGTGAATGATGGATTTAATGAAAGCAGATTTAAGTATTAAACCTGTAAATATTAGAAGTTTAATTTTAATTCGTGTACATAATTTTACAGTTTATTGACTGAGGATCATTAAAATTAATGAAAATCAAGTTTTTCTAATTACATTTTGGTAATGTGTTTATCTGACATGTTCCACACCCATGAGGATGCCCTCTTTTGTGGGTCTATTGAATGAATAATTAATTGAATCTAATCGAATCTAATCTAAGAATTCCTTAACTCATTTTACTTCATGCACACCAATTTTGATGCTAAATTTCTTGCCATTCGATCCTGCTACTTCTCATTACTTTTGTATTTTTATTGTTTCCTCACAATCCTCATTACATGCTTTTTATATCATTTTTACATCATTTTATCAATACTATCAGGTCATTTTAGTGATAATTTTTCAAGTATTTTAGATAATGAAAGTCTATGCACTGCTACTACAGGTCCTTGTTCATATTTGTAAACTAGAGGCAGCTGTCCACACTTTCCTGACCCTTTCTTTGCGGTCATCCCAAATAAGTGTAAATTTAACGTGAATCCTGCAAATGGTAACAGAGTGCATCAATACTTTAGTCTTATTGAGAGACGACAACAATCAATATTGTTCAGTTTTAACTCATTCTGACTGACAGAGACAACCCTTTAACGAGGCCCAGACTGTCATATATGAGTACATGCCATGTTACATTTAAAGAAAATTTTCTCGTACACCATATGCACCATAAACATAATGTTTTGGAGTTCCAGACTTGCAATATTTAATACCTTTTGTTATAGGCTTTTAAATAAATTGGTAAATATTCTTCAGGTAACTTTTTTTGTAATTTATAAAATAAAACCATTGCTTTCTTACTTTTTAACAAATTAAGGAATTTGTAATTGATACACTGAATAATTTCTTTTTTGTGTCTTGCGGATTTTTCTTGATATATTCTTATCTATCTGCTCTACTTCACTTATCATGTCTCATGAGATTGTACAATTGTTTAGGTAAAATGCTGTCTGTAGCTTCAAACTGTAAAATTTTTGTCTAGTTCAACTTTTTTGCATGCTGTTGCCTAAATTCATTACGTAAATAAGATCTCTGTTTTTTTGACTTAGTTTTGTTTGTTGCTTGAAAATCACTACTTGTATTTACACAAATGTAATAGCCTGATCAAATGATATTGATGACACTATTTCTTGAATTTGAATTTATTCCTTATGCAGCTTCTTGTATGCATTGTAGGACTTGAATTGAATTGCTTGACAGACAGGAATAGTATTGTTAATATTTGGATCCATTCTTCTTCATTTGCTGCTTCATTTATGTTTATCATGTAGATAAGAACAAATGGTATTTGTCCCACTGGAATATATCCTCAATTAGACCTAACGCCAAAACTAATGATAGTATAGTAGAAAGCTGTATTAGAGAGTCAACAACACGAATTATATTTTTCAAGTATAGAGCACTATGCTTTATCATCTCCTCCTCTAAAATGGTGGTTGGTGGACTGCACCATTCCTGAAATACTTCTAAAAAGTCAGATAACGATAATTTTTTCGTATCCACCGATCCTTGATCGTTATTTGCATAACAGATGCTACTCCACATCGCAAACAATACTGACATCAAAATTCAACTCGTATTACTTAGAATATAGAAAGTTATTAGTACAAAACAGCAGTGTGTGGTAACTACAGAATCCATTTTATAATTTTTCCTCACAGTATGCAAGACTTGCTTTCAAAGTAGCATCACTTCCAACAAAAGGAAAACACATTATGGAGGTAACTCTGCAAATGGCTGTAAAGTTAAATATGTTTCTCACAAAACAAATTGCAAAATAAATCTGCTATGTGTTTGCAAGGCCCACAAGGTCAACACATAAGTACAATTGCTCACAGTAACTTTATGAAACAAAATGTCTACCAGAAAAATCCAATAACATCTTCTCAAAACTGCATGTAATATCATGTTTTGTCTTTTTAAAACCCAGCTGTAGGAAAAATGAACCACCGATGGTGAAGGAACAAATATGTCCTATGCCTTACAGGCATTTGGCAATTTCCATCACTACTCGAAGAGAATTATGTAATTCCCCAACCATCCGTGCTGCAATAAGTCTCTGATAGATCTGTTTCCAAGAAATTATTTAGAGAAAGGTGTGGCTTAAGGAGGAGTCAAGCAATGTGACTGGATGGGTTGATATAGCAGTAGATTATTGATCAATGTCTGACAGAGCTAATTATGTGTGACAGATTTGGCTTACAAGCTGCCTGATTGGTCTGTTTCCGAAAAAAGGGGCGTGACCTAGAAAAGAACTGTGGCTCAAGAAGGAGACGTGGCTTAGGATGGTATGGGGCATTATGGTGTCATGTTTTGCTACTAACCCTGCATGTGGGCAACCTGACAGGCAAAGGACAAAAATTTTTTTCAAAATCGGCATTCCATTCCTCCCAAGACCCAAATTTGGTACTGGCCTTCCCCTATGATCTAAAGTCACCATTGGGTTCTCTCATGATCCAGAACCACCATTACTCTTCTACTCTAAGTTAATGTATACTAAATTACTGATTGTAGTCTTCAACCACAAATGAAGGGAATGTCATCTTTGTGTTTGGCGTCTTTTTCTTGTAGTCGCACAATGTGAAAAGATATCTGCAGTCAATCATAGCTAGAACGTAGTGCAGTATAGTTGATTGGTTGGTGTGCATGATTTACTGATATTTTTGTGCAGTGCAATGCACAATGTTGGATGGAGACGTCAATTGGTATACTTACGGTAACACTTGTCTTGGTTATGTCATAGATTCGGATGCAAGAATGTTTTCAAGGCTAAATAAATACTGAAGTCTCTCGCACCACCAACTCCAGCAGGCATCGCGGTCAAGAAATGTGGTATGGTGACCAGAAACCACATTCTTGACGTAAGACGGAGAGGTTCAAATGGCTCTGAGCACTATGGGACTTAACTTCTGAGGTCATCAGTCCCCTAGAACTTAGAACTACTTAAACCTAACTAACCTAAGGACATCACACACATCCGTGCCCGAGGCAGGATTCGAACCTGCGACCGTAGCAGTCTCGCGGTTCCAGACTGAAGTGCCTAGAACCCCTCGGCCAGTCCGGCCGGCAAGACGGAGAGGTACTGCAACGTGTTAACCACACACTGCTTACACGTCTGCATTTCAGACTATATTAGAAACGTATCAGGAGGATCAGTTATATTAGTGAAAATGAAAAGAAATCATATGCAGTTTAGAAGTTTGTGCGCTTACGTTAATGTTACGTAACACGAGTAATAATTCAATGCTGTCAGCATATAGAAGTAGTTAGTTAATTTCTTATTGCGGTTTGCTATTACTTGGGTTCTGAACAGTAACAGAAAAAGTCATAGTTTTAAAATAAGTAAAAGCTTTAGTTATTCGCTTGAATGGTCGCTAAACGTCATAGTTAACAGAATATCAGGTTTTATGCAATTAACATAAAACAATCTAATTACAAACGGTCATATTCTTTTTCAATAATGCCTCCAGTGTTGTTTGCAAACGTGATAATTATTGTGCTTATTGGTATAATTCATTTTCTGTCACAAAAATCGAGTAGTAAAGCTTCGTGATACATTCTACTGACGGTTTTGAGAAAAATACGTGAACAGTTCTCTGTTTCGTCCCTTCAGTACGCCAGCGACCGAAGTCTCCAGGTACGAGTATGTTTTCAGGTGGTTAACTTAGAACGTAATATTGTACTGATTCTCGTCCCATTATTGAATACAAACATTATCGTTTAGTAGATATCCCTAAATCATTTGGATAATCCCTAAGGCCAGGAGTGTTTTGTGTGTTTGTGTGTGCGTGCGTGTACGTGTGTGTGTGTGTGTGTGTGTGTGTGTGTGTAAAATGTTTTAGAGAACGATCCAAACTAGCATCTACTAAACCGTTGGAACAATGTGATTGCCTTAACAGCAAATCATTCAGGTTTATGTCACGTTTAGCCTTTTTCTAATCTAAAAATCATTAAAAGTTTCATTAAAATTATCGATTATAGTGTCGTGATTCCACTATATTAATTTGTTTCCGTGTAAAGCTAATGCGTGTATAGCGTCTGTGAATGTAGCTAAATCGAGCGAGTACAAAAACGCGAAACGACGCTCGAAAGTTAGTTACTTTTAATATTCAGTACAGTAACAAAAGTAGAGCTAAATTTAAATTAAATTTAGTCTAAGAGAAAATATGAATAAAATGGTTCGCATATTACATCTGGCCTCCTGGTGAATTGGAAAGCTGAAAATTAAAAATTAAAAGATGGTGTAATATTTAAAAAAAAAGGAGGCGATTGTTAAAAACTCATCTAAATTTCTCTGACGTTTTATACAGAGACTCGTATAGAGAAATAATTGCTATGTATTAAGTCTAGGATTAACAGGAACAGTCGACTGAAGAAAGTTGATTTTACATCTACAGTGTGAAAAAAAAATGCCGCACTTGGTGCTCGGCATTCGATTACTCATCCCATTTCAAGACAAAAATGTATGTAGCAAAACCCAGTATCACCATTAGGTCTAATAGAAATACGATTTAAAAAACGAAGGTCTGACAATACTTTAACCGTGTGCCGCTGGGCCAAGAACTAGTAGCACAAACTTCCTGCAGTGTCAGAATTGTTCCAATAGCTCAGTTAGACGAGGTCATGTCGTGAGTAAGTGATAACCGCGCTCGCCGATGTTCGAGTCGTGTTCGTGCGAAACGCCCTTTTTCAGTTAAAGCACCAAACTGTATCCAGCTTACACCTCCACAGTGCGGAATCGTGTGTGTTTCTTTTTGTTAACCTTTATTATAACGTTAAGACATAGCACGAACTTCTTACAGACGTAAAGAACGCTTTGTTTCGTCCAGATTATTGGACCCCCAATTCCATTTCCCTGGGAACTCTTCACTTAAATAGCAACGCACATTCATTCCAAAGTGTGGCAGTGCACCATCATACTGAAACCATAGCTGTCGCTGAACACGGACAGGAACGTTTTCTCGTCAAACAGAGTACTGCAAAAAAAAATGTACGGTACAGGGGTGAATTCAACTTGTCTTGCAATATTAACGGCCCAAAAGCACTCCTCACACGATCCCAGCCCACAGATTTATGTCAAAGCGTGTTCACTGGTGACGTGAGGACTGTATACCGACCAATAATGGCTGTTGCAGAGGTTGAAAATGGCTTCGTGAGTAAAGCAAGATTCGTCGCTCCATATCACGTAATTTACAAAATGTTTACAAAACTAGACTCGTCGAATGCGGTCTTCTGTTCTGTGGTGTTGAGCTACCGTGTAATGATATGGACGCAGTTCTTCATCGTGCAAAGCTTCAACATCCATTCTTTGAGATATCTGGAACGGCCTCGGAATATCACGAGTACGTCGCCGAGGTGAATGGTGAGCGGTTACAAGAATTGTATCCTCTGACTGTGTAGTCTGTCTAGTCCATTACTTGTGGACCAATAGTACCGGTTTCCCGAAGGCGCTGCTCCACGCGACGGAAGACATTCTTATTGGGTTTTCAAAATGGTTCAAATGGCTCTGAGCACTATGGGACTTAACATCTGAGGTCATCAATCCCCTAGAAATTAGAACTACTTAAACCTAACTAACCTAAGGACATCACACACATCCATGCCCGAGGCAGGATTCGAACCTGCGACCGTAGCGGCAGCGCGGTTCCGGACTGAAGCGCCTAGAACCGCTCGGCCACAACGGTCGGCCTTCGGTTTTCATCTTTGAGGGTAACTTGCAGAACGCGCACGAGCAGCACTAGCAGCAGCTTGCTTATCGGATGCACCCAACACCAAAAGCGTATCGACTTATTCATCATTTGTGTACCACATTGGGAAGCCACGCTACAGGAACTTGACGGGTCCAGTTAGGATCGTGCACTGCGCGGTTAGCAGACACATGCATTCAGTTTAAGCATCTCACAGTCGTGTGGTAGACTACTTTTATGTGAGAAAATGATGTCCCGCTTATAAACGACCATAAATAGGGGACGGACGTCTAAAAAATGAAAAGAAACATGAAAAGGATTCGAACCATAGCTCCTTGGTGGATGTGGCTTTGATGTACCAGCAGTCTACACAGTTAGCTACGACGACTGTACGGTAGAGCGAAGTGATATACATTCCTCTGTACATTTTGATGCGATGCTCGATGTGACAGAGTTGCCAACTCCTGGTTTCCATATATGTGTTTTCAAAAAGCACCATAGCTGATTTTGCTACATAAACTTTTGTCTTGAATCTGGATGAGGAATCACATGTCGACTTCCAAATGCTCCATTTTTTGCTTCGCCCTGTCTTCAGTTCACACTTAACTGCATGGGAGAGGGTTAATCGAACCGCTTTCAATCTGTTTCTTTACTGTTCCAATCTAGAACAGCGCGCAGAAGAAACGAACACAAAAATCTTTCCATGCGACCTCTTGTCTACTCAGAACCATAAATCACTCTGATAAGTGGTTCTGGGTAGACAAGAAGGGTTGTTGACACCTTTACTTAGATCTGAAGATGGTCCAGAGTGATTGAAACATGTAATTTAATTAAAAATGTGCAACTGAGACGAAACAGTAAATCAGAACTATCCTAAAAATTGCTTGCTGTATGCATAACAGGAGAGATGCATCTGCTAGAGATCAGTATGGTGTCTGACTTATAAACTCCTTTGGAAACACTTCAGTTGCAGCCATCCATCCATAATCAGCACCGCAGGATATTACTAGAGGTCGCCAGATCGTGGGTAGTAACATCCATGTTGTATTCCTTTGTTTGTCTGTCTCTATCTGTCATGTTTCTTACCAGCAATTAGTGTCCCATTTTTGTTCACGAGCCTCTCCCGGGTTCCTCCACTGCCCCGTGACTCATGCTATTGTTCTTACCAGGGCCCGGCATACGATTACACCTTATCTCGTCATCTTTTTCCTCGATTTTCCTTTCTCGGTTGTCCTTTGATGGGGAGTTAGTCTGTGGTTAATTTATTTGTAAATAATCCGAGGTGCATCCACACGCTATAAAGAGTCCCATAATTCACATCCAAGGCCTAAATCGAGCATGATAAACTCCAGAATAATATTATAAACCCGATGAAGAAATTGGAGACTTAATAACGAATAATGTTGGTAGAACCGCATGTCATAGAGGCGACATCATACTTTATTCTACGTATGCACTTTAATAATAGGCATAGAAAGTCAGACAATAGTTCTACACATGTGATGGACGGGATCAGGAGACTTATAACTGTGCATTTTTTTAAAAATACTTTGTTTAACTAGATATGAGGCAGGATGATCCAGTGAATCCTATGTTTACTACCTTCAAAATTTTACGCTGCTGTTTGGTCCAAATTCAAGGAACTACACCGTTCTGGAAACCTATTTACGCTAGAACACAAAAGGGGGTGGGGGTGAGGAGAACATTACATTGGTTTAGTAGCAATGAAACCATAGTAAATTGTACTACTCCAAGTTTTATTCAAAGGAAGTTGTAAAGTATAGTTATGCATTAATTCATTAGTATTACGCAAAGTTACATAGCAAATTAAGTACAAAGTGTGTTAGAGACATTATTCCGTGAGAAGTACCCATAAGTGATCCATTAACGTAGTGTTACTAATTTGATAATATTTCACCTTTCGTGAGAATTTCAATGTGCACACTTCTCGTGATGTAATAACTAGTTCGCCATCAATCAGCTAATTTCCTGAGTACACGTAAACACTTAGTTACAAAAGCTATTATGTGTAGCTCAACTAATGTATACTAATAACAGAACTATAAAAGCGTCGTGTGTGTCTATTTGTCTGTTTGAACATGCTATTCTCCAAAACTACCAGACAAATTTTCATGGGTGTCCACAGATAACTTGAGCGTAGTTTGGGGTAGTGTATAGGTTTTATTTTGTTGAAGTTTCGGGGGTCGAACCCTGGACTCCAAATGGCCGAGCTGAAACCGGGACCCACCATGCCATATTTCGTCAGGAGGTCGAGCAAGTGCAAGAGCGTCGTGGCAGTGCAGAGTGATGCAGGGGTATTCAGTAGCATTGCTTTATTCAGCTAATTTACAGTATTCAATGGGTACAGCGCAGTGTCGGCGTGCCGCCCGCAGTGCTCTTCCACGAGTCCAGCCGGCTCAACAACTCCTGGTACGCCAAAGCTGCTGCTGTTGTCATCAAGGCTGCTCAGCTGGGAGTCAGCCGCGCTCTGCCCAGTCGCCGCCCTCCGATGCATTGCGTCTCACACCGCGTAGCTGCCTGCAATTCCAGAGACTGCTACAGACCCTGATCCTCGCCGCCCTCCGCCCTGTTTGGCCTGCTCTCTCCGACCATGGGACGAAGGTGGATGTACTGGTCACCCGTGGCAATCAGGCCCCCGCTGCTCCCAGAATAGGCCCAGACTCCAACCCGCACCCTCCTGGATGCTGTGCCGCAACTTGCTGCTAGTGGTGCTTGCCGGATGGCAACACCCGCCACTGTCTCTGGTACTGTTGCAGTGCTGCTGCACCTCCTGCAGCGTACGCCTCGCCCAGACCCCGGTACATCAGGTGGGAAGCGAATGTGGCCCGTAGACAGGAGTGGAACTGAGCCCCTCCTGGATGCTGCAGACCATTGTCACTGCTCTCATTCAGGCAGACCGTGCGATCTCCAAGTTCCAGGCTGCCGTTCGGTCCTGCCCCGGTGTTGTGTCTCCGGAGGTGGAATATAGCCCGAACAAGTACATAGAAACAAAGTACAAGTTTATGGAGAATACTTATAACATTGCTGCCAGACTGGCCCCTATAAACGTAGACCAGCGCAGGTCCATCCCGACGCTCGACTGAACTGGCGCACTCTGCCCCAAGCTAAAATTGCCCATCTATTATATTGGTTTCTCCCTCGCTTCAGACGTAGTGTGTCAGAGAGAGACAGAAACTATGGCAGGGATAAATTCCCAAACGTCAGCTACTTACAAATCTCCCCTCTTGAATCCGGCCTAGTGCCCTGCCTCATACATCGCAATAAAAGCAACGTTGATGTTTCCTGCCTCGTTGTTGCTCCACTCAAAACAAATCGTGCGTGCAATACCGCCATCGCAGCTCCGCGCCCGCGAGTGCCATGTTTACCCTTTATGGTCTGCTGGCTGTCGACTGTTACCACACTCTGCCAGTGGCCCCAGATTCCATGGTCCAACCGCACCTTCATTGATTTTTGATAAAATTTCCCTTTCCCTCGACTAGGACTGACACTAGCGCAGCTATTTCATCAAAATCGGATCAGGAAAAAAGAAGATATCGTAATTTAAAGTTTAAGAAGTCTGATCAGCTTAGTAGTTTGGGCGTTTATCCTAAAATGGCATAGTGCACCAAAGAACCAACAGATAGCGCTGTTACATCACAGGAACACAAGTATTTTCAGAGGTTTACGTTAGTGACAGAATTAAGCGCCGCAATCTTATCATTTACAAGTCGTTTATGAGGTATGTATCCTCGGCTGAAGGTCTCTCTCGATATTTGTCAGGGTTATTGCGAGCATTGCGTCCATGAGGTACAGATACACACGAACTCCGAGTTATTAGCCATTGCCACTTTATTCCTACGAAGACATTTATAATAACGTGCTCGCTACGCCGACCCGTCGTAACTGTGTCTCACATCCTACCACAAACAAATACGGATTTGTCAATACTCTACTGTGAGTCGAAAAGACGCAATTCTGAGTCGGAACCACGCACGTTGGAACTGTTCTGCTCTCGCAGGAGGACAGCGGCGCCACGCGACGAGACTATTGTGTGTGTGCGTGTGTGTGTCGCTTTGCGGCCGGCGTATACTGACACCGCAGTTTGTCCACATTCCACGATAACTTCACCTCGCACTCGTAACCGTACGTGGCGGCTAGCCTGTGACCCTTACACTTTACAAATACACTACTGGCCATTAAAATTGCTACACCACGAAGATGACGTGCTACAGACGCGAAATTTAACCGACAGGAAGAAGATGCTGTGATATGCAAATGATTAGCTTTTCAGAGCAGTCACACGAGGTTGGCGCCGGTGGCGACACCTACAACGTGCTGACATGAGAAAAGTTTCCAACCGATTTCTCATACACAAACAGCAGTTGACCGGCGTTGCCTGGTAAAACGTTGTTGTGATGCCTCGTGTAAGGAGGAGAAATGCGTACCATCACGTTTCGGACTTTGATAAAGGTCGGATTGTAGCCTATCGCTATTGCGGTTTATAGTATCGCGACATTGCTGCTCGCGTTAGTCGAGATCCAATGACTGTTAGCAGAATATGGAATCGGTGGGTTCAGGAGGGTAATACGGAACGCCGTGCTGGGTCCCAACGGCTTCGTATCACTAGCAGTCGAGATGACAGGCATCTTATCCGCATGGCTGTAACGGATCGTGCAGCGACGTCTCGATCCATGAGTCAACAGATGAGGACGTTTGCAAGACAACAACCATCTACACGAACAGTTCGACGACGTTTGCAGCAGGTATGGACTATCAGCACGGAGACCATGGCTGCGGTTACCCTTGACACTGCATCACAGACAGGAGCGTCTGCGATGGTGTACTCAACGACGAACCTGGGTGCACGAATGGCAAAACGTCATTTTTTCGGATGAATCCAGGTTCTGTTTACAGCATCATCATGGTCGCACCCGTGTTTGGCGACATCGCGGTGAACGCACATTGGAAGCGTGTATTCGTCATCGCCATATTGGCGTATCACCCGGCGTGATGGTGTGGGGTGCATTGGTTACACGTCTCGGTCACCTCTTGTTCGCATCGACGGTACTTTGAACAGTAGACGTTACATTTCAGATGTTTTACGACCCGTGGCTCTGGCCTTCATTCGATCCCTGCGAAACCCTACATTTCAGCAGGATAATGCACGACCGCATGTTGCTGGTCCTGTACGGGCCTTTCTGGATACAGAAAATGTTCGACTGCTGCCCTGGCCAGCACATTCTCCAGATCTCTCACCAACTGAAAACGTCTGGTCAATGGTGGCCGAGCAACTGGCTCGTCACAATACGCCAGTCACTACTCTTGATGAACTTGTTCAAGCTGCATGGGCAGCTGTACCTGTACAATCCATCCAAGCTGTATTTGACTCAATGCCCAGGCGTACCAAGGCCGTTATTACGGCCAGAGGTGGTTGTTCTGGGTACTCATTTCTCAGGATCTATGCACCCAAAATGTGTGAAAATGTAATCACATGTCAGTTCTAGTATAATATATTTGTCCAATGAATACCCGTTTATCATCTGCATTTCTTCTTGGTGTAGCAATTTTAATGACCAGTAGTGTACAAACTAGCATTGAATTTATTCGGATTCACAGACTGCGCTATGTGTAGAAAGATTCAGAAAATCTACTTTGCTTGTTTAGATAGGCTTCATTTATGTCTGACGTCTTGGATAGGAAAAATGAATTTATCAACGAAGTGACCTTATAAGAGTTCCGTTTTCACCTATTGAGGTATGGAACCTTAAAAAGCGACATTATTGCAAAAGACCCTTCTGTAAATTCCTTTGCGAAGCATGGGCGTGTAGCTGGTTTGTAATGTTCCTTATGCTGAAATGGGAATGATTTTCATGTTCGGTCCTCTTTTTTCCTTTTTTAAATTTATTTTATGGTTAGACACTTGCTTTGACGTAAGATACCATATCGTCCACTACGTTATGAAGCAGAAAAATAATTGAATTACGGCACAGACGATGTGCGGCAAGGTCAGCTTGTTCGTTAGTGTCACATCGATTTCAAAATGTGGATAAACATTACGTGAAATTTCGCCGCCATTGTCCTCCCAGCGAATTCCAAAAAAAAAGAAAGAAGTGTTAGTGTAATGGAACTTTCAGTTTGCAGTTACTATCACTACTAACCGAGCCTTCAGTCATGTGCACAATCCGTCTCGTTCCAGCTGAAGTCTTGAAGCGCCCTGTAACAGCCTGGCAGGTAAGGGAACCTTAGCACACAGGACACAGGCGTTTACTGTGAGAGCCTCGGATATCTTGCATTTCCTCTATCACTGACCCGCTTTTTCTGTATGATGTCATGCCATACCCCGATGTTTTGCTATTATTGCCAAATCGTTCGAATGTTTTGCCATTTTTTTTACACTGGCCGAATATTTTTCTGTCGAGTTCAGCCGTACACGATATCCACTTGTAGATACCTTTAAGCTAGTTCCTTGAGAATCATTTTCGTTTGTTATATGACAATAGTGTGCATAACGAACACTGATTAGAGCCTTAGAAGCTAACATCCATTTTATTTTTCACCCATAAAGACGGTTGTTGCGATACAGTACGTAAAACACACAATGTCGTCTTAAGCCAGAACTACACTGTGGGATTTACAACAAATATATGCAGTCAACAGCTAAAATGTTCGAATCCAAATGAAATTACGGGGATGTTCAACGAAGAATGGCAATCAGTCTTCAAATACTTTAGATAAGTTTGAAGATTCAAAACAAATGCGATGGCATTACCACATCTTCTTTGTCACTCCCGGAAAAGGTGGTAAAGGTTGTACTTCGTCATACACTTACAAATTACCTTACTGAGAGGCTTCCCTTTGCAAAACAATGTCCATCAGGTCTGGACTACAACGGGGCACCATAAAACGACTTTTCTGGTCAAAGCCTCAATCACAATTTCGGCAACTGGCACTAATCATAAAGACCTTTCGCGGCCCAATAAGCTCTTGATTCTTCTTTTGAATGTGATCAGTCACCAGTTGGCTCAAGACTCATCTCGTCAGCCCAAAAAGCTCCAGAACTGGACCAATAACAACACTGATAAAAGTTAAGAAACGCTTTCCCCCGCCCTTCAGTAAAACACACAGAACGTTTACATAACCATTTGACACTGTCAGCAAATTCCTTCTTTGGGATCTTCTTCGGTCTTGGCGAACCATCAGTTTCTCTTCTGCAGAGTATTCTGAGGAATGTCTTCAACACTTGATTTAGAGACGCCCATTTCGTTGCTCCAGTGCAATTTGTGACACAATAAAGTCGACACACTACTGTCGCACGTCCACTTCTTAACATAGTTTGCTCACAACTGATTGATAGAATGTACAGCCGTTGTTTAAAGTTGTCTGTTACAGCTGCCGTTGTAGATGTGTTGTTGTCACTTATACGCCAGGAATAAAATCAGACTTGGGACGTTATGGAGGAACAGTGTATCTATAGTACGCTGGAGCGACTGTAATCCCCCTTCGAACAGCATGAGTCTACACCATGCCTTTGTAATCTATGTGATGCGTCACTCCCATCGTCGGTTCACAGATTCCAATAGCAGCAGACACCAACACCATTCTGAGTTTGCTCCAGGGTAAGTAATCATGGCCTCCAGCAAGCGCATTCTCTAGACCAGGGGTTCCCAACAAAATTTTCTCGAGGACCCCCTCATCGAGCATGATAGGTACCTTGTCATATCACAGTGTCAAGTACCTAAAAAAGCCAAATTAAGAGTCTTTTTTTACGTTTGCTTTTGTTGGTACTTAGAAAAAACATTGACATATTCATTACTGAAAAAATATTGAGCTTAAGACTGCTCTTGCAGGAAGCGGCCAAAACAAAAAATCTGTTATCATACGGAATATATTTAATATATTTTTTTATTCTAATAGCATCTTGCGGTCCCATCTGGCATAGTTCGCGGGCCCCTGGGGGTCCGCGGACTGCCTGTTGGGAACCACTGCTCTAGACAAATGTGCAAACGTGTGTTTAAAAAAGTTGGAATGTTGCAGTTTGTATTGCGAGAATGTGTGCACGTTGTCTGAAAGTGAGTAGTGAATCATTGCGATACGGAATTGGTGACCGCAGTACTGATTGTCGTATCTTCCAATTCCATACCAGACGCGCCTTTTCCTCCTGACAATTTCTAACTTTCCTGTTCATCTTGAAATGCCTTCTGTCAGAGAAGAAAGGCTCAGTGGAGGATAACAAAGACACCAAAAGCTGTTTTCAGTTCGTCGAAGCTGACATAAGCATTTTTGTTCAGACGTAATAATGCAAGACAACCTCAGTCATGTTGAAGTTACAGAGGCGCCAATTGTTGCAAGTGAACTGCGAGAGCAGGAAGAACGATACTGCAGAGTCCAGAAGAGTGATATTCAACCTGGTAGCTACCGCCCACAATTGGGTGTTAATACTTTCATGGTGGGCGGTAGTGGTAGGGGTTTTAAAAGTATTTGCTTTAATATTTCATAAAATTTTGAGATAAAGTATTTGACAAGTAATTGTTGTTGTATGCTTTAACTTGTAATTCTGCTTAATATATTTTGTAGTGTTACTGCCGTAGTTTATAAATCATCATTTCTGAGGAACTGGAGGACGGTTAGAAGATTTCCTACTAAGAGAGACAAAAAAGTGGGCAGTAGGTACAAAAGGTTGACTAACACTGGCTAACATATATTCCCTCCCGTGCGGTTCTAGGCGCTACAGTCTGGAGCCGCGAGACCGCTACGGTCGCAGGTTCGAATCCTGCCCCGGGCATGGATATGTGTGATGTCCTTAGGTTAGTTAGGTTTAAGTAGTTCTAAGTTCTAGGGGACTGATGACCTCAGAAGTTGAGTCCCATAGTGCTGAGAGCCATTTGAACCATTTTTTGTATTCCCCCACACTGACACACGTGGCTCCTCTTCACAGCATGCGCGAATGAGAGTGCTAGTGCTAGTCTTCATCGAACATCCTTCGTACAATTACATTGTCTTCTATTCTCTTGGAAGTTCGCGGTCGAATCACATATTTGGTCTTCTGCCCGCAGTGATATTCACTGCGTGTACGTCATGCGGCGAAGAAAAAATTATAGCGGAGCAGAGACTTCTCTCACCAAAACAATATTTAGTAACGTCAAACGAATCTGACATCTCTCTACACAGATCGTTTCCACTCAACATTATCGCCTTCTTAAGCTCTATAATGAAAAAGCGTTTTCTTTGAACATCTTTCTTTTTAAAATGATGAAAGATAAAATATATTCAGTTTTTGCAGGTATTTTTCTGAATCTCGAACCAATGAATAAATGAGACAATGAGTACTGCTTATTTCTAACAACTTTTTTTGGATGAGTAAGCAATTGCCAGTATATAGCGAGTGCTACTTAAAACTGCTCCTCAGAAAAGGAAGCAAACCTCAACATTGGGTCTAGACGCTTGTTATAAAACATGATTTGCACCACTTCACTTCCTAACGACACTTGATTCACCCATACCCTGCGACCCCATCTAAAATTAACCAAGTTAAAATGTGTGCACTATAAATAACGTTTGTAACTCACTTGACGACCAGACTCCTTACTTTTTAAAGGCAGCAATTCAAAGGCTACAGGCTGCCAGTGCCCTGTGTCTGACCACTGACACTAATAAGAATGATAACAACACAGTGCAGGCCTTACAGCAGTCTGGAAGTCACTACAAAGTCACTGTTGTGTTGTGCTGGCAATTAATTCGTTTATTGTTGCGAAGTGAATAATAAAGCAATTCCCGGTCGATTACGGGAACTACCTGCAACACAGAGAAGGCATTTTCATGAGATATTTAAGCGTATGTCGTATACATGGCTCTGTTTTACTGTCATAGATGCATGGTAAATATGTGTCTAGTGGGTGTCCTACATGGGGCATTTTCGTACTTTTGTTTCACTTCCACCACATTGTCTCAAACGTTAATGCTCGTATTTGAAATAAAAATGTCAATTATTGAACTTAAGTAATCAGTAACGGAAATGACTTATGGCTAGGGCCTCCCGTCGGGTAGACCGTTCGCCTGGTGCAAGTCTTTCCAGTTGACGGCACTTCGGCGATCTGCGTGTCGAAATTAATCATTATTACAGTCTTACGTACTAGTTATCTTTTAAAAAGAATTAGTTCCGTGAGAGAAACACCACTGAACCCTTTTGTTTTTACCCGTGAAAGATGCCGACGGCACGAGCATGAAATGTAAAGATATAGCTTTCGCCGGCCTTTTTCATTCAGATGATACGTAATGGGACAGCGATACGCACTTGTACAGATGGCAGTATTATCTCGTACACAAGGTATAAAAGAGCAGTACATTTCCGGAGCTGTCGTCTGTACTCAGGTGATTCATGTGAAAAGGTTTCCCATGTGATTATGGCAACGGGAGGGGAATTAATAGATTCTGAAGGCGGAATGGTAGTTGGAGCTAGATGCATAGAACATTCCATATCAGAAATAGTTACGGGATTCAGTATTTCGATATCCACAGTGTCGAGGGTGTGCCGTGAATAACAAATTTCAAGTATTACCCATCACCAGGGACAATGCGACAGCCGATGGTCTTCACCTAACAACCAACAGCACCGACGTTTGCGTAGAGTTATCAGTGCTAACAGACAAGTAGCACTGCATTAAATAATCGCAGAAATCAATGAGGGACGTACGACAAACGTATCCGTTGGAACAGTGAGACGAAATATGGCGCTAATGGACTATGGCAGCAGATGACCGACGTGAGTGCCTTTGCTAACAGCAAGACATCGCCTGCAGCGCCTCTCGCGGGCTCTATTATATCGATCAGGCCCTAGACGACGTCTCTCTTGTGCAATACGCTTATAATAGGCATATTGTTTACATCCGCTCAATTCAAGTTATTCAAACAGTGTAACATCACACAGTTTATTATTACAGCCGCCAAACCAAACTCACTTCAGCGGCGCGTATAAACACGCTGTTTTCGTTATATAACTTTATCATATACATGGATGTTTTGAAGCTAGTACCAACGCATCGGTTGAAGAAATCCGTCGAAGGTTCATATGGTCATTTGGTGTAATCAAGTGTGTATCTGATATTCAACCACGCACGTCCATTTGATATGTTGTGCTGTATCTCAAAAAGAGCGATGCACCGTCACTGACCAGTTACAATGAAAATGTATTATTCCGTATTATTCATTTGTATAGGTGAGCGACGAGGACTGAGGAACCTGATTATTCGAACCATTTCCTGGTTAATAATTGTAATCACGTCCTATTTGTGCCATATCAATAACCTTAAGTAAATTCTAGCGATGATACGGTCCGGGAATGGAGAAATCCACTGATTGACTTTGACAAAAGGCTGATTGCTGTTCTCGCTGATTGCTGTTGTCCAGAGCCTGGGGACGGGCAGCTCGACGAAGCTGGTCGACTGTACACCTACTACTGTCAAGAGTACCTATGGAAAGTGGTTAAAGGATGGTGAGTTCAGAAGTAGGCAACAAAGTGTTGGAAGACCAGTTTCATAAGAGAATGCAGATGTTGAGGGCTCGTTCACTGTGTAAAGAAAGTTAAATGGCAATCTATGGCTGGTCTAACGATAGACTCCGGTGGTGGTGCAGGCTCCAACTTTTCAGGGCACGTCTTTCAGTGAACGTTGTTGAATATCTCCATAGCAGGCGACCAGTACTTGTTGCTGTGTTGACGATATCGACGTGCAGTCGGGACGGGGTCATCGAGACTGGATGGTGGATCAATGGAAACATCACCTGCTCATATAAATCACGTTTCTTGTTAGACTAGGTCATCCAGGTGAACAGCTGCCCAAACATGCAAAAAAAATGGTTCAAATGGCTCTGAGCACTATGGGACTCAACTGCTGAGGTCATTAGTCCCCTAGAACTTAGAACTAGTTAAACCTAACTAACCTAAGGACATCACAAACATCCATGCCCGAGGCAGGATTCGAACCTGCGAGCGTAGCGGTCTTGCGGTTCCAGACTGCAGCGCCTTTAACCGCACGGCCACTGCGGCCGGCCAAACATGCAACACGCTACAGCGTTATGCTAAGGAGGACATTTATCTGTACTTCCATGGATCCTAGGGCAGTAATCCAAGGCACCATGACAGTTGCGGAGTACATAGACATCACTGCAGACGACCTGCATCCCATCAAGCTTGATGTCTTCTCCAATGGCGATGTCATCTTCCGGCAGGACAACTGCCCACGTCCCAACGCCAGGATCATGCTACAATGGTTTGAGGAGCAATGAATGAACTTACATTTATATCTTGGTCACGAAATTCACATCATCTGAACCCGGTGGAACACATCTATAACACTATCAGGCATCTGCAAACCACCGGTCCAGATTTACTGGAATTCGACTGATGACCTGTGCATAGATTTCTGCTGCCACGTACCTCGAACTGTCGAATGCATGCCTCGCAGAATCGCTGCTGTACTGCGTTCTCAAGATGGACCGACACGCTGTCATGGAAGTTGTCCCAATGTTTTCGGTCATTACAGTATATTGCTTAGTACACGACAGTGTGGAACTTTTAAAGCATGCTCATGACGTTATCATGTTGGTTGACCTCTGTTTAGTGTATATCAGACCACATTTAAAAGCTTATTCATGTATTTTGCGTTTCGTCGCCTGATGCAGGAATCGTCGTCAGAGGTTATCAACGAAGCTTTTTTCAGTTAATACAACTCAGCACTACCTAAATTTTTACCCGTCAGTTGCGCAACGATCGTGACGTCATTCGTCCTGTTTTAGTTCGACAGATTAACTAACTTCGAGTGTACAGACTCTGAGAAGAACGCACAGGTAACACCTATCTGCAAGAAGGGTGATAGAAGTGATCCACAAAAGTCCGTCCAATATCTTTGACATCGATTCGTTGTAGAATCTTAGAACGTATTCTGAGTTCTAACATGATGAGGTATCTTGAACAGAATGACCTCCTCCATTCCAGCCAACGTGGATTTCGAAAACATCGATCATGTGAAACACAATTCCCACTTTTCTCACACGACATACTGAAAGCTTTGGATCAAGGCGGTCAGATAGATGCAGCATTTCTTAATTTCCGGAAAGCATTTGACTCAGTACCACGCGTACAATTAATGTCAGAAGTTCGACCATATGGGGTACCAAGAGAAATTTGTAACTGTATTGTGAACTTTTTTGTATGGAGGACAGAGCACACCATCTCGGATTGACAGTCATTTGCAGAAAAAACTTCAGGTCTGCCCAAGGGAAGTGTCTTGGGGCCCTTGCTGTTCATGTTGTATATTAATGACCTTGCGGACGATAGCAATAGTAACCTCAGACTTTTTACAGACATTCTAGTTATCTGTAATCAAGTACAGTCTGAAAGAAGCTGTATAACTATTCAGTCAGATCTTGATAAGGGTTCAAAGTGGTGGCAACTTGCTTTAATTGTTCAAATATGTAAAATTCTGCACTTCACAAAACGAAAAAATGTAGTACGCTATGACAATAATATCAACGCGTTACAGCTGGAATCGGCCAACTAATACAAATACCTGAGTGCAACACTTGCAACGTACCTACTCCCAATATTGCCGATGTTCGTCTGTGAAACTGGAATCGATAAGCAACCTGAGTTATCAGTAAATGGTGTTGTATGTGTGTTGTATGAGTGTCAGTTCACTCTCATTTAAGCCCTCAACAGATGGTTACATGGAAAACTTAAAACTAACATTTGGATAAGCTATCTGACTGCGTATTTTGAACAAGAATTTACAATTCATACAGAATCTGACTTGTGCAACGGAATTTACTAGACGAGAGTAGATGACATGTTGTGATGTATCAGGGTCTCTGTTTTGGCCCCAAGTGTTGCACTCACCTCTTTAGATGACTGCCTTTTTCCATGTGGTTTACAGCAATGCGCAGCAGCAAGCAACGGCAGCGGCTAAAGCTCATTGTTACTAAAAATGAATTGAATAAAAAGGAGTTTGCTTGGGTCCTTTTAACTACTAAATAACTTTTGAGAAGAGATTTCATTAATTAAGTCTATTTAAAACTTCAGAATCATCATGAACAAGTATTAATAATGACAATTGCAAATGACATATGTGTCAATAATGGCTGAGAGCCAGATTAACAAATTATTTCAATTACAAAATTGCCTTAATACACTCCTGGAAATGGAAAAAAGAACACATTGACACCGGTGTGTCAGACCCACCATACTTGCTCCGGACACTGCGAGAGGGCTGTACAAGCAATGATCACACGCACGGCACAGCGGACACACCAGGAACCGCGGTGTTGGCCGTCGAATGGCGCTAGCTGCGCAGCATTTGTGCACCGCCGCCGTCAGTGTCAGCCAGTTTGCCGTGGCATACGGAGCTCCATCGCAGTCTTTAACACTGGTAGCATGCCGCGACAGCGTGGACGTGAACCGTATGTGCAGTTGACGGACTTTGAGCGAGGGGGTATAGTGGGCATGCGGGAGGCCGGGTGGACGTACCGCCGAATTGCTCAACACGTGGGGCGTGAGGTCTCCACAGTACATCGATGTTGTCGCCAGTGGTCGGCGGAAGGTGCACGTGCCCGTCGACCTGGGACCGGACCGCAGCGACGCACGGATGCACGCCAAGACCGTAGGATCATACGCAGTGCCGTAGGGGACCGCACCGCCACTTCCCAGCAAATCAGGGACACTGTTGCTCCTGGGGTATTGGCGAGGACCATTCGCAACCTTCTCCATGAAGCTGGGCTACGGTCCCGCACACCGTTAGGCCGTCTTCCGCTCACGCCCCAACATCGTGCAGCCCGCCTCCAGTGGTGTCGCGACAGGCGTGAATGGAGGGACGAATGGAGACGTGTCGTCTTCAGCGATGAGAGTCGCTTCTGCCTTGGTGTCAATGATGGTCCTATGCGTGTTTGGCGCCGTGCAGGTGAGCGCCACAATCAGGACTGCATACGACCGAGGCACACAGGGCCAACACCCGGCATCATGGTGTGGGGAGCGATCTCCTACACTGGCCGTACACCACTGGTGATCGTCGAGGGGACACTGAATAGTGCACGGTACATCCAAACCGTCATCGAACCCATCGTTCTACCATTCCTAGACCGGCAAGGTAACTTGCTGTTCCAACAGGACAATGCACGTCCGCATGTATCCCGTGCCACCCAACGTGCTCTAGAAGGTGTAAGTCATCTACCCTGGCCAGCAAGATCTCCGGATCTGTCCCCCATTGAGCATGTTTGGGACTGGATGAAGCGTCGTCTCACGCGGTCTGCACGTCCAGCACGAACGCTGGTCCAACTGAGGCGCCAGGTGGAAATGGCATGGCAAGCCGTTCCACAGGACTACATCCAGCATCTCTACGATCGTCTCCATGGGAGAATAGCAGCCTGCATTGCTGCGAAATGTGGATATACACTGTACTAGTGCCGACATTGTGCATGCTCTGTTGCCTGTGTCTATGTGCCTGTGGTTCTGTCAGTGTGATCATGTGATGTATCTGACCCCAGGAATGTGTCAATAAAGTTTCCCCTTCCTGGGACAATGAATTCAGGGTGTTCTTATTTCAATTTCCAGGAGTGTATTTAATAACCACAGCATATTATTTAGAGGTGGAAAATAATAATTATTATTTGGAGGATAAGGAGGCTTCCTCCAATGACAACCATGGGATTATTGCAAACTCGGACTAACAATCACAAGCCTAACCCTGCAATTACTTTTGCGCTATGCTTGCGAATTTTACCTTGAATTCCATCTTCAAGCGTTGTTAAGCCATCTAAACCTCTCCTGGCTATATAAATGAAATCAGGCCTTGAGTGTGGTAAGATCTGCCATCAGCGACGTGAGGGCAGCGTGACACGTCTTCTGTCTCCGAGCTCTCGACCGACACTACTACTACCACTCTCGCAGACACACCTCGTCTCACAACAATGCTTAGAATCGCGCCCCCATATTTCGCCCTCAGATTGTTACTATCGATATCTGAGTGCTTACACAATGCACAGAATAGCGCCAAGTTGGATATATTGCTTTATGTAATGGAGAGTTCTGACACACTCCTTACACACTTTGTAGGGATATGAAATGGAATGATCACGTAATCTCAGTTGTGGGTAAAGCAGGTGGGAGACTTTGGTTTATTGGTGGAATACTGAGGAAGTGTAATAGGTCCACAAAGGAGATTGCTTACAAATAATTCGTGTGACCCATTCTAGAATATCGCTCAAAAGTGTGGGACACGTACCAAATAGGACTAACAGGGGATATTGAACTTGTTTAACCTGTGGGAGAGTGTCACAGTGATGCTAAAGTAACTGAATTGGCAGACTCTTCAAGATAGACATAAACTATCCCGGGAAAATCTATTACAAAGTTTCAAGAACCAACTTTAAATGCCGACTCTACGAATATACTACAGCCCCTTACGTATTTCTCACACAGGGATCATGAGTACAAGATCAGAATAATTACAGCACGCACAGTAGCATTGAAACAATCGTTCTTCCTGAGCTCCGTACGTGAATGGAATGGAAAGAAACGTTAATATCTGGTACAATGGGGCGTACCCTCTGCCATGCACTCTGTGGTGGTTTGCAGAGTATGAATGTTAATGTACAAGCAGAAGGTCTCTGACATTAGGAGGTGGAGCGTTGCGAAGTCTTTGACTACGGCCTAATATCCATGAAGCATAAATAATCAAGTGATGTGGATACCGATCGTAAAAACCTTCACTGTATGGTTCTTGTTTTGGAGTAATCTTTATTTTGGTTAACCTCGTCGTGCCGCTGAATTACCTACAAATGTAAGTGCAAGCGAGCGCCGGCATCCCACCATTAAATCAGGCAAGTGTAGTCTTGGCAGCCCTAGGAGTTCCCTCCAATTACAGGCGGGAGCGGTGGGCAAGGTTTACTCGCGCCGCCCCCCAGAGTGGACAAATGGCCCCTTTTTATCTGGCCGCGCTGCGTGCGCGTTCCGCGATACGGCCCGTAATTCTCGTCCGCCTAAATTAAAAGCGGAAGCGGATGGCCAGCGCTTCCGAAACAGTGTTTCGCGTCTTTCGTAACGCCATTGTGGCCAAGGAGCCAGCCCTCATTAATATCAGCTGCGGGCGTCGCCCCCAACAAAGAAGCCACTCAGCTGAGCCGCGCTGCGGCCCTTCCGCGTCGCGAAATTAGTTTGCTGACCCTGCCGCCGAGCGGCGCTGGTGCGCCAGAACAGAACGAGTGCAGATTAACGGCACCCGCGCTCTTATTCGCGCGTCTGTAATTACTGCGCGCTGTCCGCTTTAAGGCCGTGTCCCTCCCGCGTCTCCATTCAGGGGATATATTAAAATTCTTCCGTTGCAGTGAGGCCTGCTCACTGGGACGGCCGCTTCCTTGCCCCAATTCTTGTCTCACGGAGCGAGCCCAGAAAAAAAAATCCTCATTTTTGGCGATTATTTATCGCCTTGGAGCGTATCTAAGAAATTTATAGTTCCTCGTTATAATTCAGCAGCTAATTTACAATTTCAAAAATTAGTATTCTTATGTTATGACCCTCATTATCTAGTATTTACAAGAAAGGAAGAAAAATTAAGGTTTAACGCTATGTATGGTGTTCTGAAATAAAATACGAGTGCTGTTCAAATGGCTCTGAGCACTATGGGATTTAACTTCTAAGGTCATCAGTCCCCTAGAACTTAGAACTACTTAAACCTAACCAACCTAAGGACATCACACACACCCATGCCCGGGGCAGGATTCGAACCTGCGACTGTAGCGGTCGCGCGGTTCTAAACTGTAGCGCCTAGAACCGCTCGGCCACTCCGGCCGGCACGAGTGCTGTGAAAGTGCTCTAAAAATCTTAAGAGTTCACTATCGATTTGGCTGTTGCCAGCAGTTATCCTTCTGTTTCGACAAACAATCAACACTTAGCAGCCTGCTGCTGCATCACAGAAAGGGAAGCTGTGTCAGTGAAAAGAAGACCGCCCCACTGTCGATTTCGCACAGCGATGGAACGGCGATCTGTGATTCATTTACTGAGAAGTGAAGTTGAAAGCTGGACAAATATCGAGAATGCAGATACAGGTGTTAAAGTGCTGTTTACGGCAGTGAAATGGGATGAGTTGTGCTGTCAAAAGCCTACGTCGAGCATCAGTTGACCGCCGAGTATTTGCTGAGCCTTCCTCCTCCCCACATTTACTGTGCTGCTCTAACTCTATCAGTTACAACAGGTTCAAATGGCTCTGAGCACTATGCGACTTAACTTCTGAGGTCATCAGTCACCTAGAACTTAGAACTAATTAAACCTAACTAACCTAAGGACATCACACACATCCATGCCCGAGGCAGGATTCGAACCCGCGACCGTAGCGGTCGCTCGGTTCCAGACTGCAGCGTCTAGAACCGCAGGGCAGATACAACAGGGGACAATGCTTCTGCACTCTGTGTGAAATCACGTGACACATCCATTTATCTACAGCACTCCACCGTTACAGACTAAGGTCTACAGATGGTGATAATCATTGTGTTAAGGATGTACATAGGGACATTGCAGAGTATCTCTGTACGAAGAGTGTGCACCCACTTCGAACAGTGGGTCAATTTGGTGCCAACGGAAACTAATGTGCTGCCATTAAGTTTGGGAGAAATACATGCCAAATTCTGTGCTTACAAGAGGGCTTTATTTCTATATTCTGTACTGGTGCTAACATAAAGAAAGAACCTGTCGATGTAATGCATCCGGTGTATGATTACTGAGTAAGAATGTATACGGGGCGGAGAAAAGCTGTGTCACGAAATTTTAACCCTGTATAGCTGACACCAGTAGGAACAAAAATTACTAATGTTGTGTAGGTCGACAACGCACCATTTTTAAACTACGGAAACTTGGCGCCACGCGCTCCGATTGGCCGTGGGGTTGCTCTGTTGCCGTTCGTCGGTTGACGGACAGGGCTACGGTTGTCGGTTCACAAATACAAACGTCCCTTGCCCTGTCACTGCCCCAACATGATGCGCACACGTGTCGAATAGGTCTTGCTGTTTGTCTCCATCTCACGTCAGAGGCATTACACGTAAGTTTTGCTTCAGAGCACACACACGTCACCTGCGATTAGTCATACAGCGGCACAGTATTCGTTTGAAGAACAACAAGTAATGGTTTTTGTTTATGGACTAGCTGATGGCAATGCGCATGAAGCGCATGAAGCTCTACAGTTGTATGAGGAACGGTACCCACCAAGACGCCACCCACACCCGCAAATGTTTACAACAATTCACCGGCGACTTGGCGAAACAGACTCATTAGCTGCTGGAAGACCTCGAACACGACGGGACGCTGCATTTGAAGAGACTGTTCTCGAGCACCTCGAGGAAGCACTTTTGACAAGTGCTCGAGCGGTTGGACACGATATGGGGTCCCTCAACGATTAGTCTGGGAGTTTTTGACGGATGACAGCCAGCAGCCATTAAGTTTCCGCCCTGTCCAAGACCTAAATCCAGTGGCTAACTATGAACACAGGCTAGGGTTTCGCTGGTGGTTTCTGCGACGTGTTGCACGAGATCCCAACTTCCCTGCCTTTGTGTTGTTTACCGACGAGAGCACCTTCCATCTGGATGGTCTTCACAACACTCCAATCGTCTATTACTGGGCAAGGGGAAATCCTCACGTCACGTACGTCCACGGATACCAGGAACGATTTTCACTCAACATTTGGGCTGGCATTGTGGATGACCATCTGTTTGGGCCAGTCCATCTACTCCTTGACTTACTGGGACAAATTACTTTCACTTTTTGCAAGAAACTCTACCCAGCCCACTGTAAGATATTCCCCTGGACATACGGCTATGCATGTGATTGCAACATGATGGGGCCCCAGCACATAACAGTTGTGCTGTGCGCGGATGTCTAAGTGAACTCTTCAACGTCCAGGTCACTGGCAGAGGTGCTAGTAGGACACGGCCCCCGCGATCACCAGACCTCAAACCGCTGGACTTTTTCCTGTGGGAATTCTTCAGGGCTCTGCGAACAACCTAGAAATGATGAGGAATCAATGGATCGCATTCAACATGCCGCCAATCACATCAGGCCAAGCCAGGAATCTTTGAAAGTGTCGCGTCAGAGGGTCGCCAGTTTGGCACCTGCTTTAAGTAGACAATGTCCTAGCTACAAAAAAGGCCCTTTTCAGGGCTGACACAATTTGTAAAAGACTTTCTGTATGCGAACTAACAGCTGTTGACGGGTTTGTTCCTGGTATGTCTGATCATAAAACTACAATGTCTGGGTCGGGACCCCAGCGGATTCGCCCTCAGGCCCCCAAAGTGGAAGGCTGGCGAGCTACCACCGAGCGTGCGTGCCGCCTTGGATATACTGCGATCTCCGCCAGCCAAAGCATTCGCGGTCTTGCGTTGTCCAGAGCATCTGGCAACAACGCAATCCCGCGGCCAATCGGAACGCATGGCGACAAGTTTCTGTAGTTTAAAAACTGCGCTTTGTGAACCTACACAGCATTATTAATTTTGGTTCCTACTGGCACCAGCTATCCTAAGTTAAAAATTCGTGACACATTTTTCTCCATCCTGTATAACCATGTATGTGTATTACATCGCATCTCTCATTGTACTGAATGTACCAAAGCTATTGCTACCAGTATTTTCACTGGAAATATGCAACAGCAGAAAAGTATGTCATTTAACTAAATTTTCTGTAAAAAGCCCATTGCACGCCAGTACATGATGTAGTAGGTACCATGGCAGGGTGAGTGAAGCATCAAGACTTTGTTGTAAGGAAATGAAGCTGTGACGGCATGCAAGAAGACCGGAAGAAGAATGGCATACTCCTTCCTGACAACAGATGTGCAATAATTGTAGGTCCATCCAACAATAGCCAGACACATCTGGATGGAGTCCGCTTTGAGCATGCATGTCTATTTTCAAAAATACTGTTTCAGCCCAAATGCCAACTGTTACAGGAGATACTGCTGGTTGTAAATGGTGTGACATACACAACAGTCAGTGAGAGCAGTGATATCCCTCCATTGGAAAAAGTAAAGTCAAAACCAGTTCATAGCTGACGATGTTGCTGTGGAAAACCAAGATAAAATTCGACGATATTTCTGTTTTGATCGTCATATAACTGTTGATGTATTTTATCAAAATCACACATATTCCAGAATCCCACAAAAGCTGATGAGGGATAATACAAACCTAATTATAGTTTCCAAACAGGACTGCCTACATTTGCAACACATTTGCCAGGCTCATGTAGGAACCGATATACCATACAATGATTCTATAAAGACATGTGCAGATTGCTGGAATCACTCATAGCATCGGTTTCTCTTGTTGATAAAAACAAGAAAACTGGATGATGTCAGGTATAGACGGAACTTCCAGGAGTTCCTATGTATATAGCCTTGGAAAGGCGTGGGTACATCAGTACACGCATCACCATGGATACATCCACATGCGTGCCGGGAGCTTAGTCTGGTAGCATGGGTGTGCATAGACAAAACATTCGCTTTTACAATGACGTGAAAATTCGAACTCTCGAATATAAAGTTGGAGGTGTATGCAAGCAACTTGAGACATATTGTAATCCACAGAACTTGAGGCATTCAGTCATACCCATCTGAGACTGAACAATACACTGAATGATTGGGTTGTTGTTGTGGTCTTTAGTCCTGAGACTGGTTTGATGCAGCTCTCCATGCTACTCTATCCTGTGCAAGCTTCTTCATCTCCCAGTACCTACTGCAACCTACATTCATCTGAATCTGCTTAGTGTATTGATCTCTTGGTCTCCCTCTACGATTTTTACCCTCCACGCTGCCCTCCAATGCTAAATTTGTGATCCCTTGATGCCTCAAAACATGTCCTACCAACCGATCCCTCCTTCTAGTCAAGTTGTGCCACAAACTTCTCTTCTCCCCAATCCTATTCAATACCTCCTCATTATTTACGTGATCTACCCACCTTATCTTCAGCATTCTTCTGTAGCACCACATTTTGAAAGCTTCTATTCTCTTCTTGTACAAACTCGTTATCGTCCATGTTTCACTTCCATACATGGCTACACTCCATACAAATACTTTCAGAAACGACTTCCTGACACTTAAATCTATACTCGATGTTAACAAATTTCTCTTCTTCAGAAACGATTTCCTTGCCATTGCCAGTCTGCATTTTATATCCTCTCTACTTCGACCATCATCAGTTATTTTACTCCCTAAATAGCAAAACTCCTTTACTACTTTAAGTGTCTCACTTCCTAATCTAATCCCCTCAGCATCACCCGATTTAATTTGACTACATTCCATTATCCTCGTTTTGCTTTTGTTGATGTTCATCTTATATCCTCCTTTCAAGACACTGTCCATTCCGTTCAACTGCTCTTCCAAGTCCTTTGCTGTCTCTGACAGAATTACAATGTCATCGGCGAACCTCAAAGTTTTTTATTTCATCTCCATGGATTTTAATACCTACTCCGAATTTTTCTTTTGTTTCCTTTACTGCTTGCTCAATATACAGATTGAATAACATCGGGGAGAGGCTACAACCCTTTCTCACTCCTTTCCCAACCACTGCTTCCCATTCATGCCCCTCGATTCTTATAACTGCCATCTGGTTTCTGTACAAATTGTAAATAGCCTTTCGCTCCCTGTATTTTACCCCTGCCACCTTCAGAATTTGAAAGAGAGTATTCCAGTTAACGTTGTCAAAAGCTTTCTCAAAGTCTACAAATGCTAGAAACGCAGGTTTGTCTTTTCTTAATCTTTCTTCTAAGATAAGTCGTAAGGTTAGTATTGCCTCACGTGTTCCAACATTTCTACGGTCGTAAGGTTAGTATTGCCTCACGTGTTCCAGCATTTCTACGGAATCCAAACTGATCTTCCCCGAGGTCCGCTTCTACCAGTTTTTCCATTCGCCTGTAAAGAATTCGCGCTAGTATTTTGCAGCTGTGACTTATTAAACTGATAGTTCGGTAATTTTCACATCTGTCAACACCTGCTTTCTTTGTGATTGGAATTATTATATTCTTCTTGAAGTCTGTGGGTATTTCGCCTGTCTCATACATCTTGCTCACCAGATGGTAGAGTTTTGTCATGACTGGCTCTCCCAAGGCCATCAGTAGTTCTAATGGAATGTTGTCTACTCCCGGGGCCTTGTTTCGACTCAGGTCTTTCAGTGCTCTGTCACACTCTTCACGCAGAATCTTATCTCCCATTTCATCTTCATCTACATCCTCTTCCATTTCCATAATATTGATCTCAAGTACATCGCCCTTGTATAAACCCTCTATATACTCCTTCCACCTTTCTGCCTTCCCTTCTTTGCTTAGAACTGGGTTTCCATCTGAGCTCTTGATATTCATACAAGTGGTTCTCTTCTCTCCAAAGGTCTCTTTAATTTTCCTGTAGGCAGTATCTATCTTACCCCTAGTGAGACAAGCCTCTACATCCTTACATTTGTCCTCTATCCATCCCTGCTTAGCCATTTTGCACTTCCTGTCGATCTCATTTTTGAGCCGTTTGTATTCCTTTTTGCCTGCTTCATTTACTGCATTTTTATATTTTCTCCTTTCATCAATTAAATTCAATATTTCTTCTGTTACCCAAGGATTTCTATTAGCCCTCGTCTTTTTACTTACTTGATCCTCTGCTGCCTTCACTACTTCATCCCGCAGAGCTACCCATTCTTCTTCTACTGTATTTCTTTCCCCCATTCCTGTCAATTGTTCCCTTATGCTCTCCCTGAAACTCTGTACGACCTCTGGTTCTTTCAGTTTATCCAGGTCCCATCTCCTTAAATTCCCGCCTTTTTGCAGTTTCTTCAGTTTCAATCTGCAGTTCATAACCAATAGATTGTGGTCAGAATCCACATCTGCCCCTGGAAATGTCTTACAGTTTAAAACCTGGTTCCTAAATCTCTGTCTTACCATTATGTAATCTATCTGATACCTTTTAGTATCTCCAGGATTCTTCCAGGTATACAACCTTCTTTCATGATTCTTGAACCAAGTGTTAGCTATGATTAAGTTATGCTCTGTGCAAAATTCTACAAGGCGGCTTCCTCTTTCATTTCTTCCCCCCAATCCATATTCACCTACTATGTTTACTTCTCTCACTTTTCCTACTGACGAATTCCAGTCACCCATGACTATTAAATTTTCGTCTCCCTTCACTACCTGAATAATGTCTTTTATCTCGTCATACATTTCATCAATTTCTTCATCATCTGCAGAGCTAGTTGGCATATAAACTTGTACTACTGTAGTAGGCATGGGCTTTGTGTCTATTTTGGCCACAATAATGCGTTCACTATGCTGTTTGTAGTAGCTAACCCGCACTCCTATTTTTTATTCATTATTAAACCTACTCCTGCATTACCCCAATTTGATTTTGTATTTATAACCCTGTAATCACCTGACCGAAAGTCTTGTTCCTCCTGCCACCGAACTTCACTAATTCCCACTATATCTAACTTTAACCTATCCATTTCCCTTTTTAAATTTTCTAACCTACCTGCCCGATTAAGGGATCTGACATTCCAAGCTATGAACTGTAGAATGCCAGTTTCCTTTCTCCTGATTACGACGTCCTCTTGAGTAGTCCCCGCCCGGAGATCCGAATGGGGGACTATTTTACCTACGGAATATTTTACCCAAGAGGACGCCATCATCATTTAATCATACAGTAAAGCTGCATGTCTTCGGGAAAAATTACGGCTGTAGTTTCCCCTTGCTTTCAGCCGTTCGCAGTACCAGCACAGCAAGGCCGTTTTGGTTAATGTTACAAGGCCAGATCAGTCAATCATCCAGACTGTTGCCCCTGCAACTACTGAAAAGGCTGCAGCCCCTCTTCAGGAACCACATGTTTGTCTGGCCTCTCAACAGATACCCCTCCGTTGTGGTTGCACCTACGGTACGGCCATCTGTATCGCTGAGGCACACAAGCCTCCCCACCAACGGCAAGGTCCATGGTTCATGGGAGGATGATTGGGTTAATGCAATCGAAAAGAAAGTAAACTACTTAAATGAAGGAGAAATAGCTGTTATTGAGAAGGGGACGTTGTATGAAGAGGTTAACACAATTGAAAAGAAAATAAGTCACTTAACTGAAAGGTTAATAGTTGTTATCGAGAAGGGGGAGCAGCATAAGAAGAAGAACTGCAATGTAGTGGATGGGTGCCGGGAGGTGCCGCATTAAAACTCAGCCGAACTTTTCAAATGATTTATCCGTTTCCACTAAAGTGCTTCATTGACCTCGGTCCGCGTCACAGGCCCTGCATTGCTGAGGCCACTGCCCCAGCGACCTGTGCGACGCAATGCTGTGTGGTGCCAGCCTTGTTCACCAGCTGTAGAGTTCCGACTACGTCGGATGGCTGCATCAACAGCCGAATCAGTGGCCACCATCCCCGTTGACTTCCCGCTGCTCCGCCGGGAGCCGTAGGCCGGCCCCGCTGCTGCTTCTTCCTCGGCTGGCGTAGCTGGGAATGTGGCGGCAATGACCGCCCGCGATCCGGCGTCCGAATCTGCGGTCCTTGTAGCGTGTAGCCCGGCGGTTTGACACACGCCGCTGTCCAGGAGAGCTTCCACACTTGAATCAATCTCGTTAGAAAATGGCACCTATTTATACTCTGCTGTGCACCTCTGTTTCGCCAATGCATCGCTCCGAATCACGTACGCACCACAACCCGGTTCTGCCTATAGCTTGCGCCATGCAAACCGCTGCGTTTACTCTTTTCAGCAGTTCGATGGTTACTGCAAACCAGCCCACAACTGGCTGTAACTTGTGCTCAGAATATCGCACAAAACTAACTTTCCCTATCCTAAACGGTGGTGCCGCTACATTATTCCCCTCTTCAGAAAGACCCGGTCCCTGGGCCGCCGTTTTAACTAACTCTTAAACTTGTTTGGATTTGGACTTACGACATACTTACTTACTACTAGAAAACTGAAATGTGGTCTAGTGCCCCCTTAAAACCATGACATAAAATGTAAAAATTCCTTACTGGATGACCACTGCTAAATTAAACCCTTACCTACTCGCCTCAAGCCCTCGGTATTCAATCCACTGGGACTCGAACTACCCTCAGATCCCTCTGGGAATTTGCTCTCTGCCTGATCAGAAAGAAAACAACACATAACAAAGTTAAGGCTTGCGATGACACTTGGCACAGAGGTGCTCAAAATTATCGTTATTTGCCGTTGCCTTTCCCTATGCTGCGCGACATGTTGAACAAGCTGTTCGGCTGATATGTTCGCCTCTTGCTCTATAATTAACTGGTTTACAGATCTCAACAGACCTGGCTTCAGAGTTTGATTTAACAAGGTCAGATTCTGCTTTGGCAAAAACTCTAAAGTGGTTTCTGGCCAGTACAGCTGTGGCTGCGTAAGATTCAATTGTGTGAATCCTGAAATTGACGCTGGCAGATGGAAGGTTGGTCCTACTATGTTACACTTAGTTCCATTGATTAAAATTCCGCTTCCTTCGATCTCTACACGTTTCGCTTCCGTAAGCACTCCTTGCTCAAAACAACTTGCTACTACTACCAAATTCTCATAGGTGGAGAAGATCCAAAGCATGCTCAATTTTGGCTCCATGATATCCCTTGGACAGTATATTCATTTTCCCCTGCCTAATAATAACTGCACCGGGCATGTGTCCCATATTTGTAGCCTCACAGAATTTCTTCTAACATTCACTATTTTTTATTCAGACTCAACACCGATTGTGTGACTACTTTCATCCTTAAATTTACATTATATGAACTGGTGCAATAAACACGACTTTCCTGACCCAGCACAGTCGATGACAAAAAATTTAAACAAGAAATCATACGACTCTGACATCGTTCAACACCTATTTATTACGGCTTTGCCGCAAAATTTACTCCGACGCATTTATTTCTCCAGAACTGCGTTCGATTTCTCCTCCAACAACACTCCACATACGTCAGACACTGCACGTCCATTTCAGTGACCTGAGGACAGGGATCACCATCGCCCTTCCTCCCTCTCCAGAAAGACTGCTGCCCCTAGCACGCTCACAACACCCGAAAACACATATAACATACAATGCCTAATTAATCTACGCAAACCCATGATACATGACATGAAAACAAAAAAAAACTACAAATACTCTGCTACTTTATAGATCGCAAAGCATACGGTACTTCATGCTGTAGTCTATCTTCCTGGTTTTCTCTGCACTTAGCAATCTCTTCACTCTCTCTTTCTTCCTCTTTCCTTCCTGTGACACGCCTGGAATGACATCCGGGCAACCCTTAAATGGCTGTAATCGCCCAACGTGTACTATCGTCGTTCTAGTTGGCAGCTGAAGCTTAACATTAACGGGAGATGTGGTTTCAACAACTTGGTATGGCTCTTGATACCTCGTGAGGAACTTCTTCGTTTTCCCTTTTTTGCGTGTAAGGGCCCCACCTTATACTGCGGTAAACTTCCTTTCCGCTTTACTGCGTCTTCCTGCCTTTCCAAAGCCTTTGTATTCGCCTTTTATACCCGTTTCCAAACATCCCGAATTGTCCTAGCGAATTACCGTACAGATTCATCAGTCCTTCCTTTCTGTAGCTTCACTAAATCACACGGTGACGGCATTTTTCGCCCATACACTATCTCATATGGAGACAAACCGGTATTTGTATGGACTTCTGCATTGTATGCACATACAATATGCTTCAAATACTCGTCCCACTGATGGTGATGAGAATCCACATAAAAACTCAGCATCTTCCCGATTGTCCTGTGTATCCGTTCTGCTCTTCTGTTCACCTGTGGATGCAACGCGCACGTCCTCAACTTCTTTACGTTCAGCAATTGACATAGTTTCGTCATTAAATCCGACATGAATTTGGTCCCTTGGTCAGTAATTATTGTCTCTGGTACACCAAACTTCAAAATCCAGTTATTTAGTAACGCTTGCGCGACAATTGCTGCCTGTTGGTTTGGCATAGCCACCATCTCCACATACCTTGAAAAATGGTCTATTATTGTCAGAACGAATCTATTCCCAGATGGTGTTCGCCTAAAAGGTCTTAAGACATCAGTCCCCAGGAAAGAGAATGGACATGTTGCTTCCGGTAATCGTTGTAGCTGTATCTGTTTCCGACTCAAATCTGCTCTCTGCGCACATGGTATGCAATTCTTGACATACTGATCCACATCTCCTTTTCTACCTCTCCACAAATACCTCTCCGCCACTCTCCTGTTCGTCGCTCTACACCCTCCATGACCGGATAACACATGATCATGTGCTTCCTTTAAAACCACGTCCCTCAGTTTCGCTACCCTTGGCCCTAACTTCGTTTTCCTGCACAGAAGACCGTCGTACACACTAAACTGTGGCTGTGTCCGATACAATTTACAATTGTCTTCCGCATCCTGTAATTTTTGCCATACCGCTAGATCAAACCCTATGACTTCTACTTTTGGCACCTTCCTACTTAGCGCATCCGTATTACCGTGCTTCTTCTCAGGCTTGTGCACCACCTTGTAGTCGAATTCACTAAGCCTCACAGTCCATCTAGCGAGTCTAGTGGACGGATCCTTCAACCCCAACAATCACTTCAACGCAGCATAATCTGTCACTGCCCGGAATCTTCTCCCATAATTATAACATTTATAATATGTGATCCATAGATTACGCTAAGCATCTCCCTCTCAGCTGTTGAGTAATTCTTCTCTGCTGCATTCAACTGCCTAGAGGCATAGGCTAGAGGATGTTCTTTCCCATCAATTTCCTGACTAATGACACACCCTAATGCTTTATTCGATGCATCGCATGCTAGTATAAACTCCTGTTCAAAATTTGGAAACACAAGAACTGGGCTTGATGTTAACACTTCTCTCAGTTTGTCAAATGATTTCTGGCACTCTTCTGTCCACTCAAATTTCACACCCTTCCGTAACAATCGCGTCAACGGCTGTGATAAATCTGCAAAACCCTTCACGAACTTTCGATAGAAATTGTAAATTCCGATGAATGACTCCACTTTGTTAAGTGTCTTCGGTTCCCGCAAATCCCTTACAGCCTGTACCAACCTCGTATCTGTTCGCACTCCGTCCTTACTGACAATAAGACCCAAATATTTTACTTCTTCTAATGCGAAACGACACTTCTCCAGGCTCAACGTCATACGAACTTCTCTTAACCTCATAAAGACTTCCCTTAACCGCTGTCTATGTTGCTCCATATTACTTGAAAACACTATAATATCATCCAAATAGACAAGACACTGCCGTTGTTTCAAGCCCCTAAATACACTGTCTAGCAACCTCTGAAACGTTGCCGAGGCGTTTTACAAACCGAATGGCATTCTAATGTACTGGTAATGGCCTCCAGGTGCAGAGAAAGCAGTTTTTGGACGATCCTCTGGAGCCACCTCTAACTGATGAAAACCACTTGTCAAATCCATCGTAGAAAAGTACTGGCACTGCCTAAGTGATCCAAAGTCTCCGATATGTTTGGAATGGGGTATGTGTCCGTTACTGTCTTATTATTGAGATATTGGTAGTCACAACAGAACCTGTATTTATTAGTTCCATCGGTAGATTTTTTAGGCACAACGACTATGCCTGCTCCCCAGCAACTAGTACTATGCTCTATAATACCGTTCGCTAGCTGCTGATCAATAAAATCCTCCACAATCGGCTGCAAATACCTCGGTATTCTGTATGGTTTACGGTAAGCCGGTACTTCATTCCCTGTTGGTATCCTATGTTGAACTAATGGAGTTGCTGATAACGGCCTTGTGGAAAAAACAAATTCTTCAATTCCCACAATAATTCTTCCGTATGCTCTCTTTCTCCTCCTTTCAAATGTTTAATTTTGTCAAGCAATGCAGTTCTATCGGCAGTTAGTGGTTGATCGCTTCGCCTACCTCTCGAACACCAGTCTTCATCATCTGGCACATCCAGATTTGCTACTAAAACTATTTTCCTCAAATTCGCGTCTACAGCGCTAAAATTATCCACGTTCACGGGAACTATTCGCCCGTCGTTCCCCTCCTGTACGCGTACAACACTACGTTTCCCAAAACAACCCAATGGACCTAAAACTTCATTATCCTGCAATGGTTCAATTCGACTCCACACTTTCCCAAATCGACTTCCTGGGGCCACTACACACACACTCATGCGAATTAAGCCTTAATGCTAATGAACGCGGTTCAATTGATTTGTTCATTACGTTGAACGCCCCTCGCGACAGCTCTGCATTGACAACAGTTTCCCCTAGCGGAAATAACATTCCACCAAGTTCCACAGTTTGTTGTCCTAGGTCAATTTTGGCATGATGTTTATGCAAGAAATCTGCTCCTAGGATCATGTCGCAGCCCTCCCTCACCCACGGTACCACCTCCTTGCATGCATTAAATCGGACTTTCTCTATGCGAGAGTCAACTGTCACTGACCCCAAAGGCGTGACCCCCGTACCCCCACTCCACGAAACCTATAACGTGGTGGGTCTAACTTCCCTCGTCCCATTATATTCTTAGTAGCCAGCCACTGACACTTGCGCCCCTGTGTCTAAAAAAATCTTAAACTTTTTAGTTCCTACGGATCCTACCACTGACCATTCCACCTCTGCATACGTATTCGTAGCATTGAAATTAAATGGGAGCTCCTTTAAGTGGGTTTTGGACCACCTCTGTCGTTTAACGCTTGTCCACCTCTCCTATCTTCACTTCTCCCTCCTCCACGCTGCTGATTTCCACTCCTTCCTCTATTCAAAAAATGGCTCTGAGCACTATGGGACTTAACTTCTGAGGTCATCAGTCCCCTAGAACTCAGACCTTCTTAAACCTAACTAACCTAAGGACATCACGCACATCCATGCCCAAGACAGGATTCGAACCTGCGACTGTAGCGGTTGCGCGGTTCCATACTGTAGCGCCTAGAACCGCTCGGCCACACCGGCCGGCTTTCTCTATTCCTTGGTGACTGTGTACATTGCCTCTGCACATGTCCCGTACGACCACACTCATAACATTTTATACCCGCTGCAGATACTGTTTGCCTCTCGCGTACTCCTGTTGCCACGTCTATTTCCTCACACTGAATTGCCAGCTGAATGGCCGAATACAAATCTTTCGGCAATCCTTCACGCACTTTCCGTGACACATGCGCTGGTAACCCTCTCAAAAATACATCAAGTGCCCTTTGCTCGGCCTCCTGCAACAGAACACTATTCGCTTCATTGCTCTGACCCAACTCGTAAGTATACTCATTAATTTCCCTTATTCTGTCCGCAAATTTCTCCACCGTCTCCCCTATCTCTTTGTCATTGTACTTAACCTCTCGCTAAAGTACCGAGCGCTATTCTGTTTCTTGTACCCTTGTAAAAGCCCTTCTTTTAACTGGTTCGACTGTCCTGCCCTCCTTAAGGCCTCAGAACACCTTACATATGTGTTCACTTCACCCATTAGTCTAATCTTGGCTACATGTAACAACTGCTCATCAGACGAACCATTCATCACAGCTGAAATTTACAAGTCTTCCACAAACGAACGCACATCCTCAGATGCCTTGCCAGAAAACGGAATAATCAAACCTTAGGCGGCTGGATCGATCTCCTGCACCCTAGGCAACAACGACTGATCAGATGAGGTTTCTCGTTTCCCACGCCCGGGTTCCCGGGTTCGATTCCCGGCGGGGTCAGGGATTTTCTCTGCCTCGTGATGGCTGGGTGTTGTGTGCTGTCCTTAGGTTAGTTAGGTTTAAGTAGTTCTAATTTCTAGGGGACTGATGACCATAGATGTTAAGTCCCATAGTGCTCAGAGCCATTTGAACCATTTTTAGATGAGGTTTCCTGCTCACTTCTAGACGTTAATTCATTTCTCAACTGCGTATTGTCCGCTGTCAATCGTGCTATCTTTTCCATTAAAATCCGTACCCCTTCTCGTTCCGACTCACCTTGCGTCATTAACACTGCCATTGTGTTGATTTCGTTCTCAGTTAGTCGTTTTGTTTTGGGACTAAGTACAACTCCGTATCGTCATACTCAGTAACATCATACTCAAATTAACACAAAAATAAGTAAGCGCCACAAAACAATGTTACTCCCTGAACATACTAACACTTACTCTGATAACAAAACAATACTATGCCCATGCAAACATCTAAAAATGCCAGGAGCCATACACATAAAACAAAAAAGAAGGAAAACGTTCAACACTCAAAAGAACAATTTTGACAGCACTCACCACATCTTGTGACTGTACTGTAGGCGGTGGGCTCGAACGTCGTACTGGACAGATGAAGTCCGCTATTCTGACACCAAATGTAGTGCATGGGTGCCAGGAGGTGCCGTATTAAAACGCGGCCGAGCTTTTCAAATGATTTATTCTTTTCCACTGCAGTGCTTCGCTGACCTCGGTCCATGTCACAGACCCCGCAATGCTGAGGCCACTGCCCCAGCGACCTGTGCAATGCAATGTGAGTCGTGCCGGCCTTGTTCACCAGCTGTAGAGTTCCGATTACGTCAGGAGGCTGCGCCAGCAGCCGACTCAGTGGCCACCATCCCCATTGACTCCGCGCTGCTCCACTGGAAGCCGTAGGCTGGCCCCACTGCCGCTTCTCCCACGGCTGGCGTAGCTGGCAACACGGCGGCAATGACCGCCCATGATCTTGCGTCCGAATCTGCGGCCGTCGCCACGAAAGTCTCCGGCGTGTTTCAGGAGCCGAGACGACTGCCCGCGGTAGCGAGCAGAAGAATGGCCCGCCCTGGCTGGCTACAGACCCCGCGTCGGCCTCAGAGGGTCGAGCCAACCTCTCGCCGTGGACTGGGATGCTGTCGCTCCATCTGTTTATGCATGTAGCCCAGCAGTGTGACACGCGCCGCCATCCAGGAGAGCTGCCACACTTGAATCGATCTCGTTAGAAAATGGCACCTATTTATTCTCGGCTGCGCACCTCTGTTTCGCTAACGCATCGCCCTGAGTCACGTACGCACCACACCCCTGTTGCGCCAGTGGGCCCCTTCTGCCCATAGCTCGCGCCATGCGAACCGCTGCGTTTACTCTTTTCAGCGGTTCGACTGCCCTGTAACCTCCATTCCACTTCGCAACTGCTGATCGGCGTAACTTACAGCAATCCAGCCCGCACCTGGCTGTAACTTGTGCTCAGAATATCGCACAAAACTAACTTTCCCTAACCTAAATGGTGGTGCCCCTAAAGCGGATATATAAAACCTCACGCTACACGCGAAATGTCGACTAAGCATAAAGTTATCGAAACATGGAAGGGCATTCGAAAAAGTTACAGTTGCTGAGGTTAGGGCATTTCAAGCGGGAGAAGACACTGAAAGAAACCTTTAAATCAATTACCGAATCTCTCGATGATCTCTCAGTGAAGTTCCACAACGACGATGATGACGCTAGTGCCGATTTCAATAACCATCACAGCGTCACTACGATAGACAAAACATTCGGTGTCAGTGGTGATAAACCATACATGATGGGCTCACATCCTGTAACTTTAAATGAAAACGCGACACAGATCGGCGATAAACAGTTTCAAGGAACAAATGGCTCTGAGCACTATGGGACTTAACTGCTGTGGTCATCAGTCCCCTAGAACTTAGAACTACTTAAACCTAACTAACCTAAGGACATCACACACATCCATGCCCGAGGCAGGATTCGAACCTGCGACCGTAGCGGCCGCGCGGTTCCAGACTGTAGCGCCTAGAACCGCTTGTTTCAAGGAACACCTGGTCTACTTAACCTTATTTTCCTAAGACCCACCTCGATAACGAGGCAGAAGATCAGTGTCAGAATATAGGCGTAATGGCAGACAGTATTTGATTTCTGTTGAGTATTTATAAGTGTTGATTTACGAAAGGGTGTTTTAATTAATAAAATCCAGTATTTGAGAAAGGACATGTTGTCATTTAGTAGTTTTTCTTGGTTTTCACAAGAACAGAAGGGCACAACAATGAGTTTCATGAAAAGGAACTATTACTTATTATGCTAAATTAATTAAATACAATTTCATACTAAGCGTATGCGAAGTTCGGTGTGAAACTGGGGGGAAGTTATACATGGCGACGTGTGTGTCGGACTTCGATTCCACAGCAATCTTCGGAGACGACGGAGAAGACAAAACTAGCAAACGGTGAGTCCGCAGCATTTCAGCACAGCAGCGTTTCGAAATTAATTGAATTCAGCTTTGTGTAGCAATGAAGAGGAATATCAATAGTGTTACTGACTTTTAAGTTGCGAGTGAACTTTTCCATTAAGAAGAGGGATAAGTTGTAACGAACAGTAATTGTTGTGAACAGTATTAATATGGCCTATTCAGAACAAAAAGTATTACTAAAGACGAGGGAGAACAAATTAGTGTGATGGAAAATACTACAGATAATTCGACAGAGGACTGTGGTATTGTTAGTTTTGATTTATCTAAAACAAGTTCAACACTGGTGGTTATCCAGCAAACAGTAGGGACTGTATGTCTGAATTGTTAGAAGCAATCAAAAATGTTCATGAGAAAAATAAAAAGGTGCATGAGGAAACAATAAAACTTTATGAGGAAACAAAAAGTTCCATCAGGAAATGAAAAATGATTATCGGACGCTAACTGATGCAATTAGTAATTTACGAATGGAACTCACCAGCTCATTTGAACAAAAGCATGATGAGCTCCGAAAAGAATGTCAAGACAAACATGAGGCAACTGGCAGCGAAATTACAGATCTTAAAATACTAGTTAATGGAGGGTGTAGGCAAACGGAAGATTCTGTTAGCAAAGTTAATGAAAAAGTTAAAGTTCAAAATGACGAAACCGTCAAAATTAAAAGTTCTTGTAAAGCCAACACAGAGTCGATAATTAAGATGGTTAATGGCATACAAACGCGATGTGATGAACTAAGTTATGAAGTATATGAGGTACGACAAAAGGTAACAAACAACGACACACTGTCAAAAGGAATTAGTAAAGAAATTTTGCGTGATGAAATATTAATGCAATATTACATGAACCAGATAATATTGTTGGCTTGACTCAGGTAACTGTTGATAATGGACTGAGCGGTTGAATATTTCATGACTATGAACCGAAACAAGGCATCCACGCAGTTGCGTTCATTAAACAATGCAAACATGCATTTCCGAACCATTATACAGAATGTGCAAAAATAGATATTTGCGTCAGCCACATGAGGGGAGAGGCACATATTTGGGGTGTAAGTGTATCCGACAATCACACCAAGTATAAAGAATTTGAAACAGCATTTTTGAATAAACTTTGGTCGAAAGAAAAACAATGGGATGTGAAATCAAAAATTCTCACACCGCCGAATTACCCAAGACATCACAGTACAATGCGTGAATTTATGCAAAGGTACTGGAACGACAATGCGTACTTGGACGATGCGGTTAAAGAAAAAGAGCTGATGCTTATATTAATACAGAAATTACCATTTTGATGCGTGAGAAGTTAGTACTCACATCACAGTTAACAATGGAAAAATTTGGAAATTTGTGGTTAAGTTCCTATGGGACCAAACTACTGAGGTCATCTGTCCATAGCCTTACGCACTACTTAAGGTAACTTAAACTAACTTACGCTAAGGGCAACACACACACCCATGCCCGAGGGAGGACTCGAACCTCCGACGAGGGAACCGTGGCAAGGCACCTCAGGCCGCACGGCTAGCCCGCGCGGCAGTTAACAATGGAGCAAGAGTGTTTGCTAATTGACCGAATGGAAGTGCTCAATGCCGAACGGGAACAACGTGAGCGAAACAGTAATAATAGTAATTACCCGAATCGTCGCAAAGGCCCATCGTAGGAAGAAATTCCAAGTTACGGGCGACCGAAAGTATTTAATTGCGGAGTAAACAGAAGAAACTGATACATTGTACAAGACGGATTCAGGTCAAATCATCCGCCGAACTGGCCCCACAATGAAACAGACAGAACGTGCAAGAAGCCGTGATCGCAATGAGTGAGATTCCGAACGGTTAAACTAAGCAAAGTTTCGGAGACGACCTGCTCCGAAAATCTGTCAGAGGGACAAGGATCGGATATTATGATAAATGCCACAAAGTGTGAACATGTAAATGACGTCAAAGAGGCTTTGTGTGAGAAGATGAAGAAACTAATAACAAAGAAATTCTGATGCCATTTGCAGAAGTATGTGGTATTGTTACGGATGAATTAATTGATTCAGCTAGCGAGGCAAGTACTATTTCCGAAAATCTGTTTAGCCAATTAAACAATCTTGTAGCCATTCCCACATTTTAGCCGAGCGGTCTGGGGCGCCTTGTCATGTTTCGCGCAACTTCCCCCGTCGGAGGTTCGAATCTTCCCTCGGGTATGGATGTGTGTGTTGTCCTTAGCGTAAGTAAAAGTTAGATTAAGTAGTGTGTAAGCTTAGGGACCGATAACCTCAGCAGTTTGGTTCCATAAGACCTTACCACAAATTTAATTTCATTCCCACACTTTCCTCTTAACGGCGTACGTATTGTCAGTTGGAAACAGAAGCAAACCAATTAAAGGGCAAACATTACTAAGATTTCGTCTTAAAGGGAACGAATATGAGCAGAGTTTGTTATTCGTTGGTTCTCTCAGACTTAGACTAGTTCTCGGAGTTGATTGGTTGTCAGAGATGAGATGCAGTATTAATTTTGAGGAGAATTGTCTGCGGGCGAAGAAAGATAATGAAGAAAGAAGAATTGAATTTAAGGGATTTATTGTGGGTGATGATAAGGGCGCTGCGGACGTCAAGATAAAGATCATGCGTAATAGAAGAGAAGATGAAACTGTAACTTTAAACATTTCAGAGAACTACGCTAAGCTGCGAGAGCAGAACGAGAAGAACTGATGGAACTACTGAGATGCTACGTCGACATATTTTCAAAGATACCGGCATTAATTAAAGAATGTGTTTGTACAATTAAAGTAAAGGATCATGAACCATTCTGTAGTTAAGTCATACGCGATACCACTGGCAAAGAGGGAAGCTGTTAAGAAAGAAATACAGAGGATGTTGAATAATCAAATAACTGAGAGCTCAGATAGCAAATATTAAAACCCAGTACATGCTGTAGCAACGAAGGATGGCACAGTTCGCATTGTTCTTGACGCCCTTGCAATTAATCGCACAATTTTACCACAACGTGATCAGCCAGAAAATCTGGAGTTTTTGCTACAAAGATTCAAAGGAGTCAAATATCTAAGTAGCCTTGATTTGACTAGTAGTTACTGGCAATTACTGCTAGCAGAGAGTAGTAGAAAGTATAGTGTTGATTTATGTGGGGTAATAATAGAATAGTTTCACGTCAATATTGTGTAGTAGTTAGAGTTGTCTGTTTGTTATTTTCTTTACTTTGAATCACATTTCTATTCATTCAGTCATTGGCAATATAATGATTAGTATTCAATTCATTATGACAAATTACATGAACAGTAAATGCTAACAGACAATTGTTATTAATATGTCATATTTAGCGATGCCATTTGAACGTGACCTTACGGCATTGGAATTCATGTTGCCATGTCATTTCGAAGAGACTATGCAATATGGACAAGTACTTGTGATTAACTTGACTTATCTTGTTGATAATTAGTGATTGAATGAGCTAATGATATACTTAGACTTTAATACAGTGTAATTAAGTGGTACTAACTTTCATTTCTTAAATGTCATTTGCCACGTACAAAGTATATAAGCAAATATTGTAAACTGGGACTCAAACGAGAATTATTTTTAATGAATTGAGGTTCTGCATTAATAAACAAATAGTTTTAACTAATAACTGTGATTTTACAATTTTAAATTATACGTTTTTTTTTCTTTTTTTGCATTTTTACGTATTTTTTAAACTTTAATATTCAAATATAATGTCGCAATTATATTTTATCATATTAAAGTGTTATTTTGGTGGGGATATGTAAAGGTACAGTACCCTTACATAGCTGTACCTTTACGTAGCATCAATCACACGGTCTATGCAGCGATCATAAATTAAAGCAAAGACAACAGCGCAGTCAACAATGTGCGAGTGGGTGAGCAAGGAGTCGAGTTTTAGAGGGGGTGAGTGGAAGTCGGGTGTGCGAGAGGCTAGACACGGTTGCTCAGTAATGGGGCCGGAAATCAGTGGCAGAACATTGGCGTAATGGCACACAGTATTTGATTTCTGTTGAGTGTTTATAAATGTTGGTTTTCAAAAGGGTGTTTTAATTAATAAAATCCAGTATTTGAGAAAGGGCATGTTATCATTTAGTAGTTTTCCTTAGATTTCACAAGAACAGAATGGCACGACAATGAGTGTCACGAAAATGAGCTGTTACGTATTACGCTAAGTTAATTATATATAATTTCATCGCCAGCGTATGTGAATAATAAAGTTCGGTGCAAAGGTGGGGGGATGTTATAAAGTGTACCGCGAAATATTGCATATCACTGATCAGCATAGGAATGCAAAAAGCTGAAGCAATGTGAAATGCAAATCCAGCGCAATGGTATTGACATTCAGCATGAAAGAGTGAGCAATCAACTCCCACAGTATACATACGTATTACGACGACCCAAAAGGCTCATAGGTTGGCTACAACTGCACATGGCATCAGCTGCTGCTGATAACACAGCTCATTCGGATGAAGCTGCTTCAATAATTTTTGAGCTTAGAGAGAGAGGTATCATCGAATAAGTATGGGGACTGTAGTTCGAGAACTGCACAAGCCAGTATGCAAAACATAGCCTCGAAGATATATTATGATTAAAGGTTTGTACGACCTCCGGGAAGCGGAGCTTCTCAACATGTTGGAATATTCACATGTGAATAATGGCTTCAAACATATTTTAATGGTCAGTGATCCTTATTCTAAATTTACCCATGAAAAGGAATAACATCGAAGGTTGTCGCACATGTGTTTGAGCAATTGCTGCAGACAGGGACTAATCGACGACCAAGCAACCATCAAAAAGATCATGGCGGTGAGTTTTAGCATAGATCTTTCAAGACTGTGATGGAGCGGTATGGAATATATCACTATTCGACATTCACCCACCTGAAGGCGAGTATCGTAGAACAGAACAGTGAAAGATTAAATTTGGATGCGATTCAGTCAATGGCCCACACACATGGGCCGATGTACTCCTGAAAACAATTGCAAAATACAATAGAAACAAACATCGCACAATAAAAATGAGACCAATCTATGTACAATATACAGACATATTAAAATGCTAAACTCACTCAAACAGCAATTTAAAGTAGATGAGTTAGTATGCATTTCAAAACCATAGACAGCATCTGATAAGTAATACATGAAGTAATCTGATAAGTAATACACGAAAAACGGGTCAACCAAGACATTCCACAGTTCCAAAGTACAGAGTATGAATGCTAGAACCTACCTCTTAAAGGACAGCAGTGGCATACAGAAGAGGTACAGCAGAGCTCGGAACCAGACGTGTATCTCATAGAGAGAGTCATACGGCGTCTGATGATTTGCTATATAACAGGGTGCGCGGACCACAACCGCCTCAGTAGCAAAAATGTGTAACTTTTTTTTTTCTTGGATCATCAGTCTCCTGACTGGTTTCATGTGACTCACAACGAATTCCTCTCCTGTGCCAACTTTTTCACCTCAAAGTAGCACTTGCAACCTATGTCCTCAACTGTTTGCTGTCTTCCTCTACAGTTTATGCCCTCTACAGCTCCCTCTAGTACCACGGAAGTAATTCCCTGATATCTAAACAGATGTTCTATCATACTGTCCCCTCACCTTGTCAGTGTTTCTAACATGTTCCTCTCCTTTCCCATTCTGTGCAGAACCTCCTCATTCCATACCTCATCAGTCCACCTAATTTTCAACTTTCACCTACAGCACCACATCTCAAATTCTTAGATTCTCTTCTGTACCGCTTTTCCCACACTCCATGTTTCACTACCACACAATGCTGTGCTCCAGACGTACATTCTCAGAAATTTCTTCCTCAAATTAAGGCCTATGTGTGATACTAGCAGATTTCTCCTGCACAGGAATGCCCTTTTTGCTGAGGTAGTCTGCTTCTGATGTCCTTCTTGCTCCATACATCATTGGTTATTTTGCTGCCTAGGTAGCAGAATTCCGTAACTTGCTCTACATTTCTGCTACTTCTCATTACTTTCGTCTTTCTTCGATTTATCCTCAGTCCATATTCTGTACTCATTAGGCTATTCATTCCATTCAGCATATCATGTAATTCCTCTTCATTTTCACTCAGGATAGCAATGTCGTCAGTAAATCGTATCATTGATATCCTTTGACCTTGAATTTTAATTCCACTCCTGAACCTTTCTTTATTTCCATCATAGCTTCTTCGATGTACAGATTGAACAGTAGGGAGGAAAGATTACGTGCCTATCTTACATCCTTTTTAATCCGAGCCCTTCGTTCTTGATCATCCATTCTTATCATTCTCTCTTGGCTCCTGTACACATTATATATTACCCGTCTCCCCCTATCTTATCCCTATTTTTCTCAAAATTTCTAACATCTTGGGACGCTTTTTCCAGGTAGACAAACCCTATGAACATTTTTTGATGTTTGTTTAGTGTTGCTTTCATTATCAGCCGCAACATCAGAATTGCCTCTTTGGTGCCTGTACCTTTCCCAAAGCCAAACTCATCGTCAGTTTTCTTTTCCATTCTTCTGTATATTATTCTTGAAACAACGTGGATGCATGAGCTGTTAAGCTGATTATGCGATATTTCTCGCTCTTGTCAGCCCTTCCAGTCTTCGGAATTGTGTGGATGTTATTTTTCCTAAAATCAGATGTTATGTCGCCAGATTCATACATTCTACGCACCAACGTGAATAGTCGTTTTTTAGCCATTTCCCCAATGATTTTAAAAATTCTGATAGAATGTTATCTACTCCTTCTGCCTTATTATATCTTAAGTCCTCCAAAGCTCTCTTACATTCTGAATGTAATACTAGATCACCTATCTCTTCTAAATCGAGTACTGTTTCTTCTTCTGTCAAATCAGACAAATCTTTCCCCTCACAGAGGCACTCAATGTACCCTTGCCACCTATCCAGTCTCTCCTCTACATTTAACAGTGGAATTCCCATTGCATTCTTAATGCTGCCGCCACGGCTTAGAACTTCATTGAAGGTTGTTTTGACATTCCTGTTTGCTGAGTCAGTCTTTCTGACAATCATTTATTTTTCGATTTCTTCACATTTTTCAGGCAGCCATTTTGTGTTAGCTTCCCTGCACTTTCTCTATATTTCATTCGTCAGCGACTTGTATTTCTGTATTCCTGAGTTTCCCTGCGCAGTTGAACTGCCTACTGAAATATTCCTTTTTGCTGTATCTATAACCTCAGAGAACTCCAAGTGTTTCTCGGCATTCCTAAATACTTCCATATGCCACTTCTCTGTGTATTGATTCTTCCTGACTGGCCTCTTAAAATTCAGCCTACTCTTAATCACTACTACATTTTGATCTGTGTCTGTACCTGCTCCTAGATGTGCCTTACAATCCAGCATCGATTTCGGAATCTCTTCCCGTATCACCTGGTCTTTTGCAAAGTATACCTCCTCCTCTTGTGATTCTTGAACAGATTGTTGGCTATTACTTGCTGAAATTTGTTACAGAACTCAATTAGTCTTTCTCCTCTCTCATTCCGAGTACCAAGCCCATATTCTGCTGTAATATTTTCTTCTACTCCCCCTGCAGCTGCATACCAGACCCCCATGACTAGTAAATTTTCATCTCCATTTACGTACTTTACTACCCTTTCAATATCCTCATATACTTTCTCTACTCTTCATCTTCAGCTTGAACCTCGGCCTGTATAACTGAACTATCGTTATCGGAGTTGGTTTGCTGTCGATTCTGACAAGAACAACCCTATCACTGAACTGTTCACTGTAACACACTCTTCATCCTACCTTCCTATTCATAACAAATCCTACCCCCGTTATACCATTCTCTGCTGTTGTTGGTATTACCCTGCATTCATCTACCCAGAAATCCTTGTCTTCTTTCTTTTTCACTTCCCTGGCACCTGCTATTTCTAGAGTGAGCCTTTGCATTTCCATTTTCAGATTTTCCTGCTTCCCTACCACATTCAAGCTTATGACATTCCATGCCCAGACGTGTAGAACGTTATTCTTTCGTTCATTATTCAATCTTTTTCTCATGCTTAGCTCCACCTTGGCAGTCCCCTCCAAGTGATCCGAATAGGAGACTATAGCGGAATCTTTTATTAATGGAGAGATCATCATGAGACTTTTTCAGCAACAGGCCACGTGTCCTGTGGATACACATTAGGTGCATTTAATGTACTGGTTTCCATTGCCTTCTGCATCCTCATGCCGTTGACCATTGCTGATTCTTCCACCCTTAGGGGCAGTTTCCCACCCCAAGGAAAAGAGAGTGGTCTGAACCTCCGTCCGCTCCTCCGCACTCTTTGTAAAGATCGTTGCAAGAATGAGGTTGACTTCTTATGCCACAAGTCTTCAGCAGCCAATGCTGATTATTAATCAAAATTGAAGCAGTGGCAGGTTTAGAACCCAGGACCCAGGTGGTTTTGTTAATTAAAGGCGCTACGCTTCCCCTAGACCACGGGTGACAGTAGGCACATTAGAGGAGAAAGTCGTATTCTCAACAAACTACCAGTCGAATTACACATTCATGGATGTAAAAAATACTGTGGACCCGGAACCAAACTTCATAAAGGATTGGCACGCGGAGACAAGAGGATAAATCGCCATGATGAAGTGTGTACGCAACACGACCTCACATATGCAGAAAATAAAGATCGTCACACTGCCGATCGAATTTTAACTGATAAAGCTAAGGCAATACGTGCGAGAAGGGATATTGGAATAAGACGACGCATTGCAGCATTTGCAGTTGAAAAAGCTATGTGTGGTAAAGTTAAGTTGAGCTTGAGTCTCAAGAAGTTCATCCAAGTTACGAGCGCTGCACATAGTGGGCTAAGGACGAAGATGACAACCAAAGGGTGCACGAAAAACTTCGTCCAGAAAACGATGTATGCAGCTAAAAGAGCCCTGAAACAAAAAGGAGCGAGAAAAAGAAGATCTGTTAAACCACCCAGGGTTCTATCAGTACCCAAGAAGTCGGGTGGAACGATTCCCTTCCTCATTCCTGCCCTAGTTTGTCTCTCGGCAGTGGGTTCACTGGCTGTGGGTGCTGCAACTATTACCAGGACAGTCAAGAATGCACAAAACTCTTAGCAGCAACTGCAGAAGGCACTAAGAGATGGTGGCAGCAGTCATCAGGAACGGACTACACTTGAAAACATACAAGAAAGCACTTGGTCTCTTCATAAGCAAAACAAGCCCCCCTAGCAGTCCTGCCAGATTAGGTGCTTACAAATACAGATCTGCTGAAATTTGTTAAGAAGAAGTTCAACATTTTGAGATTGCGAGGTGTGTTTATGAGGAATACAGTACCGAAAACTATGTGGAAATCAGGAGAATGCGAAATTGTGAATCTGAATATAGCAGGGAGACCTGTAACTGACTGGGTAACATATGGTACAAAATAAATAGAGTCAACGTCTACTATACCGACTAATTCGGCGACCTGAAGAATTACAACGACACTTCACAAGCAGAAGAAGTGTTCTACAATTTTCGACGCTACCAAGACATTGATACATTGCTCTGTGATCATTTATGCGCCTTGTTCCTCCTGACGAATCATGTATAAGGACAGGCATTAAGCATACATTCACCAGTTGATGTTTAGATGCAATGTCGTATTCTCTGACTTTAAAGGAATGATTGTATTATATGCGTATTACTCCCCGCCATTTGGTTTAAGCATTGGAGATTGGAGTACCGTACTGATAGGACTGGAGACATACAACGACATCCCAAATATCACAGAAGCTAACAATAAACTGCGTCTGGAAATTAATGGTAAAAACGAAATTGTGGAAACTGAACCTGGTGCATACGAACTTTTAAAACAGTCTGGAAAAGGGATTGAGCTCAATGCAAACATCAGTTCACTTAAACCTGAAATAAGGACGGTGAATGCATCGATTGACATTAAACAGAAGGGTTCAATAGGCCCACTACCGGGTTTCACAAAGGTATATGCTTCGAAGACGGATTCCAGTAAATTTTACAAACCTGGTCAGACAGTGGATTTTCTTCCTGTCAGTACAATCCGCGTTGAGTGTAACATTACAACGAATTCATATCTCAATGATAGATTGCTTCGTTCAATTTACGGATTATTCCCATCAGTTGGAACAGGGTATAAGATTGTTGAGACTCCTGCCAACATTATATACCTTCCAGTGACAGTTCAGACACTGGACTACCTGGAGCTGCGTATTGTGAACGAGAATAACCAGGTTGTTGACTTTCGTGGTGAGGAAATCATTGTGAGACTACGTCTAAGACAGCATGGGTGTAAGGTATAAAACCAGCACACACAGCGCACAGCACAGCACTTCACACCAGAACCGCAAGGTGGTAACACGTGCAAACTATGAGTTTCTTAAATGAGTAGGCTTGAAACCACGCAATGACGTCGTCGCTCAATATAACTCACCCAGTGGAATATGATGAGCGAATCATACACCTGGCATACTTCTCGCATGAACCTTATGCTTCAACGACATTTAACAGGAACGATGAAATTATAATTATCATCCAGCACCAAGATGCTTTGGTATATTTGGATGGATTATATAACAAAGAGGATGGTATTCATACAGTGGGATCAAAGCTTACAATGCTTTGGCATTCATGTTGCAGCAAATGCGATATGAACTTCATGGGTTAGACATTGATTATGCACGTGATGTTGGCTTAGCATTAGCCCTTAAAATATATGTCTCATCTTCACCCTCGGATTTGAATGACTTACAAAATTCAGGACGGTTCATAGACGAGCCTGTGAGCAGAACAGCAGAAGAGTACCGTCGATTTACTGCATTCATACCTCGAAATATGCTTATGGGATGCTTTGGAGTAATACAGTGAATTATTATGAATGCTAAAAATGAGATTATTCTGATATGGAGCGCAACGGATAGCAGCTCATACATTCGAGGAGTTCAAGAGGAGAATTGGATAATCATCAAGAAAATTGCATGGATAAAACCACACATCACTGTGGCAGACGAGGAGTGTTTGAAGATTTTAAAAGTCCTGATTACCAATACATATCTCCTATTAACGTTCTACTTATAGGAGGTTTTTGAGTGCCCATTGCGACTGACAGAGGGCAGACAAACATTAGCTACTAAAACCTCCGTGCAGCTGGAAACACCGAGATTCATACTTGCATTTCGGACCAATAGAAGGAGGAATTTAGCTAATGACTCCGCCGTGTTTGGCAGCTGTAATTTAACTAACGTCAGAACTCTATCCATACAACAATTTACGACTACAATGGCACCAGTATGCATACAGTCTAGCGTCTGCCATATGTGCAAGCTTCCATGCTTCTTACTACAAAGGTGTTGAAGAGGAAGGATGCCTACTCAGTCCACAGAAATTTGAGGAACTAGCACCAATCAGTGTATTAGTCTGTTCTGAACATAATGAGATAGTTAAACCTGAAACAATACATTTACGAATCGAATTTGAATCTTCATCAAATTTTCCAGAACACACTGCAGGATATGCTCTAGTTCTACAAGGCGTGTGATTAACTATTACCCAATTACTGGTGTGGTGCAGCGTGCTATATAAATTACCAAGTGCTGTGTCATACGCAGAGCATTTCACAATGGCAACTTGGAGTGTGAATATCGCTGCTGTCATTCAGGGTTTCAGTGATGATGAGTGTAGACAATTCATATTTAAATATGTTGCATTCATAGTGTACACAGATGATGCTAGCATAATAGAGACATTCCATCCAACCATAGCACTTCTGAAGCCTTTCAAAGATGTGAATGGTGCTAAAAAACAGAGGAATGAAAAGTGGTTAACACGTTTCTTCCATGAACTCCACTGTGACGATCCTGGTACACCCTATAAAGATATAGTGATGTCACTTTAAATATTCAATCACTCTGCACCATCACCTACATCAAAGGCGAGGACAAGATCTCATGGATCCATGGAATCTTCAATGTTGCATCTATTCAAGATCTGCAATTCTACAGGTGCCCTGATATCCATCAACCGAAGAAGAAGATGTGTGAAAATAGTGTAATGTCTGCTTATGAAAATGTAAAATTACTTTTAAATTTGATTAATAAAAGTAAATGAATTTTATACCTCGCATTCTATGTTTTTATTTCTTTCTACCTAGCTCATATTTACATAATATGTTGCTTTGCCCAGATCCTATGTTTTTCAAGGACAGCTGATATAATTTCAGACATGTTTGCTATATGCCTTTGGAAGCAGGCACAATCACGTGCCGCTTTTTGTTCCCAAACATCTATGTGTGCAGCAAAATAGACGAAATTCTATGCAATGAATACATATATTTAGTTTTCCTCCATCTCAAAAGTTACCTGCCTCACGCTTCGCATTAATACCTTATGCATCTTACACAGCCTTTATATACCTTTTCTGGGCTAGGGATTTGTGTAATAACAAGAAAGACATATGGTAACGAATAACAAGTTTTTTATTCATACATAAATACTGAAGTAGTGATATAACTTTAAATTCACAAAACCCTTTGTTCTTACCATATCCGAAGCAATACTGTTTTTAATTCACAGTTCTCATTTCTGTTTGAAACTGTTTTATTCACTGTTCTTGGTTGAATAGTTTTCTTTTACTTTAGATTGCAGGACTGATTACAGGTATTGCAGAGGTACAGTTCCTCTTACACTAATACTATTACTATTGCAAGTGAAATTCCACCCAAACATAAGACTTAATTTATACATGGAACCAGGTGGCTCTAAAGATTTTCCACCTCAAGCAGCTGAAATAATTTAATAATACAATGAACTGCATGACACTAATATTTTCATCCCAAATAGATGCAATAAAATGAACTGGGTTTAGCTCACACTTAAAACTCTTGTGCCTTAGACAGCTAATGGTATGTGAAATTTAAAAACTATTGTATTTACACATGCACTCACACTGTCACACACAGGCATGAAGTGCAAAAGAGAGAAATATGGTAAAACTATTTTTTCTCCATTTTAGTTTTTTTAACTTTTTTATGTTTTTAACATTTTTATAATTTCATAACATTTTTCCAGCACGTGGTGCTTATATATTCATGCATACATAGTACACTGCTCATTAAGAAAAAAATAAACAGAATGTATTTACACACAGGCATATATATTTACACAGGCATCCACACTCAAACACACTCACCAGCATACACACAGACACATAAGCGATCACACATGCAGGCACACCATCCACCACAAACATTGAATATTTACACTATGATAAAAGAGCCATAATATTCAGCACAAGCTCCCACTCAGCCAGTCACTCATTCTCTCTTATTCACACTGTCAGAGTCCTCCACCTCCTCTCATGCTTAAAGTAAATATGTGAGTCATCACAAATGGCTCTTTCATCATCAATCCGATTTTAGTTTGCAGCACAGTGCACATCTCATGGCCTGATGACCGAATATTGGTTATCTGCACCATATGTGAAGATTTCGGTGGAGCACCATATCACCATTCAAGCACTGCAAGTAGTCTTCAACCATGAGGACACATGATGCTGAGCATTGCACATCATTAGCCTTGGCCTGGGTGGCTCCATCTACTGTATGATATGCATACATTTTGGATCTTAGAACCACAAACTCCACAATTCACAGTGCATCTGCCTCATCTTTCATTAAACTGATAATCTTCTAGTTCTGAGGAATGATAGCATAAGGATTATCAGCTGGATATCCCAATGGGTCGAACTCATTACCATGCCACCTAACTACGTCATGTGGATTGCTGTGCTTCACCCAATAGAGTGTATACATATAAAGTAATGTTTTAGCAAACTCATAGTGGAAGCGATTTATATGGAGTTTGGAGATGTCCAATAGATTTCATAATATCTACTGAAACCTTCAACATCTTTACAACAACAAAGTTCTCATTAAAAATAGTGACCCTTTAAAATTTGGTCTAGCAATGCATTTTGTTATGAGCCAACGCCCCTCCCATTCAGTCCCAATCAAAACATAGTATTCATTTTTTACATTCAGCATTGTTTTACTGAAATCATTACTCGCACCCACTCTCTTTTTGGTATTTAATTCAATACACTCCTTCAACCAGGGGGACTCATAAATGGGTGATTCTACCTAGCTCCATCCCTAAGCTGATAAACAGCTGGAGATTGCGATAATATCCCACAGTGGTCATCATGTTAGGGATATTGCTTCCTCATGGATCTTGTTGCTCTGGACATAACGGCAAGTCAGTTGTCATTTCATGCATACTAACAGGGTATATGAGGTCTGCCTCCTCCAAATACACTACATCAGAATCAGCTCCCAGCAGAATCTCACTAATTCATTTTCAGGCACCCACTGGCAGTGGCTGCATCATGGCATGCCCATACAGGTAATTCACATCCAAATATAGAATATAACTTGAACCAAGAGATGCACTGAATCCTGCAACCATATGTGGATTACTTACCTTGATGTGTCTATGGACATACTGACAAGGTCCTCCACTCAAAGAAAAGAAGGATATCAGAAGTTAGATGCTGTGCCTCGTTTTCTTGAGCATTGCATCCCAGAACAATCCATATACCGTATAATAAAAGGTGGGGTCCAGTCAGTACATGGCCATGCATACACTCGTGAACTTTACAAAAACATCCACAAGCAAGAGTATGTTGATCTCTATAGGATAGTCTTGCATATTCACCCAATTGGGAATGTTAAATTTCCACCTGACATTCACGGCATGCTCATAACCTGCACTAGCTACGGCATCACCTCTGAGAGTACTGATAAATGCAGCCTGGTTTTGTAGAGTTTTTCCTTACTATTGAGATATGCGCAGTGGAAAACTCCATTCCTAGTCACAAGCTGAAAGTTTTCCTCATCAGGGTATGCAAATTGCTACAGTGCCACATATGGTATGTGCTTCTGGGTGAAGGTGGTATGTGAGGCTGAGGGGTTCCCTTAACAGCAGGTGTCAGGGGCAAGAGACCTTCAAAGTCAATGTATACAACAAACAGACATCATTCCTCGTGGTGAGCATTCGTGATATTAATGAACTTGTTTTCTGTTGTAGGCATAACAACACATAGTGGTTCCTTAGATTCACAGTCCTTCAGATGCCTTTTTAATAATTTTCTTCTGAAGAGGTATTTAGATACCTGAAGCAAAGGTGTTTTTTATGTTGTTGTTTCGACGATTGGCTGTAAAGGAGGCAGACTACATCCTTGATCCATACGTAATGCTGATTATCACCTTCATAGAAGAGCAGCACATTTACATGAAGATGAAGCTCACCTGCATATTTCGGAAAATGGAGTGGCCCAATGACAGTGTGCTTGTCCTTCTCATCTCACTTGCTTTTCTGCTCCTCCAGCCCATAAACATGAACTGATATTTAAGGATTTTGTGCCTCAAATTTTGATATGTCCTGAATCCATACTAGGAATTCGTTACCATCAAAGTTATAACCCCCAGGGGTCATATTTTTGCGCACATGGTGTTGACCTGTATGGCCTGGATGTGCATGGTAATTTCTCTTGCAAGGCAGGATTGGCCATGCAAAACAAGCACTATGCTTTTCATTTTGGATATTAGTACAGACCCGCTTGTTTATAATGCCCTCAGGCAGTTTGATATAACTGGACCCTTCATTTAATAGATGATAGACATGAATATAGATGTTGGGTTGTGATATTCGGCTGAGTGCTTTAGATGAACCTCCTACTTCCGTCTTGGAAAACCTGTCCAGTATAGCAACCAAGGTGGACTGACGATACCACTCGGCAATTAATGTTCTCTGAGATATAATGCCGCTATCACCTAATATGTAGTGCAGGCTTTTTTCCTCAGCAGCACACCGCTGTTTGGATGGGGAGGGGGGTGGGGGGGGGGGGTGTCAGCTTGCAACAGACTACTGTATTACATCTAATGGCATTAAATCTCGAATCCTGTAGGACTTTGAAGAGCTCTCCGTCCAGCACCTGGAGGCATGCTTCTAGAATCCTGGGTCGCGATATCTCTCGCCCAGATTCTCAATTCTAGTGAATGCGATATGCCCCTCAAAGGCGCTAGCAACCACCTAGTGTTCTAGAGCGGTCATGACTCCAATAATCTGTTTTCCTTCACTATTAGGATGGGAGACAGCGCTCCACTAGCCACAGGTTCATTATCAATAACACTACAACTAGGAGACGACTGTGTCCACCCGTTGAAGGAGGTGCCTCCTGGGGTGAGGGGTATGTACCGAGGCACACATATCTTTCTTTTCCAGCGAGGACAAACAGTCAGAGCCAGAGTAGGGGGAGCACCCAGGCTGTGGAGAGAGCACTTGGTGATACTGCTGCCTCCTGGTGCCTTCACGATTACCAGTCTGGTGGTGGGAGGTCGTTGCTCTGACTGAACCATTCGTGCATGCTAGAGGGTATACAACAGTGTGGGGGCCAACACTGCAGCGGTCGCAGTTGCTTCCACTGCCTCTCACCCAGCCATGAGTAGTGCTTTGCGTGGCAGTGCACACCTCTCAGGTGTGCGTCTGATTCCCGCCCCCACAGCCACCACCCTAGGTGCTCATGCCACAGCAAGCTGACGTGGTTGCGGTGTTGGTGGCACCCCTGTAACATACGAATAATGGAAAAAAATTAAATACAATTCTCAAGATTTTATTTCTATGCTGTAAATAAAAATGACAGTTAAATATACATCAGCATTCCAGAATAATAACTATTTGCTGTAATTATGGTGGTTGCATTGTAACCACATTTTACACTCTGGGTTCCAGGATAGAGCAGTTCAGTCGATCTTTCTGCTAGTTCTCCAACCCAATCAAAAATTTCCTCCTCCTCACACAAAAGGGCGAGATGGCACTACCTTTTAGCGGCCACAATCTCATGCACCCACTCCGGCGTTTTACCCTCACAAGAATTGTTGTTGTGGAGCCACTGATCCACCTCACAGAAGTCATCTACAACAAGACACTGATTATAAGAAATAACAACAAAAGAAACTGGTACTGAATTTGCCTACATCAAGATAATAATTATACATAACTACAAAACAAATAAAAATTTCATACCAGACGGAAGTTATGACTCTGCTCATCATTCTCGATGCATACCCCTGCTATCTTCTCATCCTTCTCTTGCTCCATAGCAACCCCTACAACATCGAAGAATATACGTCTCACTCAATTGTATAGAACGAAAAAAATGTCTAACGGCAATACATTACAAATGTACTTATGTTCTTGCTGCATTTCAGCCTCCAGCAGCTGTTCAACGCCAGTCAGCTGCCGCTCTAATTTTATAAACACTTCTTATGATTTGAATACATCAAGAGCTGTTTTCTGAGCAAGTAACCTATCACACAGAGTTAGGAGATGTATTTACGTGATGGTAGCATAGCCTCTTCGAGCTGTTGGTGCTGTTGACTTTCACCATGCAGGTGCTCCTCTTCTAATACTAGAAAAACAGTAGAAATATTATAAGCGGTTGTTACGATTTGAATACTTTAAGAAATGTTTTCTGAACATGTAAACTGTCACACAGAGAATTTTGAGATGAACTTCCATGATGATAGCATAACCTCTTCAGCTTGCTGATGCTGTTGGCTTTCAGCTGACGTACTAATTCAGGAAGCCTTTCGAAAATGAATGCTACAATAGCAGGAAAAAAAGAACTCTTATACCCACTTGTTACGAAAATGTATCACGACCTCAAAAAATTAGAATAATTTGCTAGAAAATTTTATAACTGCCACAATTTGAACTCATATTTTTTTATAAGCACTTACATGGCAAATGCCGCAAGTTCGGCTGTTTCCCATCACCACTGCCACAGGAATGTTACTGGCTGGCCATTTCATGTTCCGAGAATCGCATGGACTCAGCTAGCCACTTCAAGGACTGATGATGGTTGTAGGGAGGGAGTGATTTGGGCTAAATATACCTTCAGACTCCACCCTTTATTTTTCAGAGAACCACTAGAAACTCAGAATGCCATACCAGCACGTTAAAACTTGCCTTCTTTCTTTCTTCAAACAGCCTTGCGTAGGTGGCTGAGAAACAGAACACTGCTGTGAGGTAGAAAAAAATTTTGAGACAAACAGATAACTTTTGAAAAAAATCCTTTGTTTGCGGGCAAGTGACTTAATGAGGCTTGAAAATTGGACACAGCTGCTATGTTTAGAAAAACAGCCTTTTTTCATTATGGGGCAAACAGCCAGCATGCACTTTCGACATCAGCTGAATCCATCGAAATAAAGTTGTTGTTCGCTGGGGCACGGTTATGAGAGGGAAACGCTAACCTCCGAAAGCAAATCTATTGTTCATGTTAGATGCCAACCGCCGTGCGCTTCGGGAACGGCACCACACATTACGATTCTCTGGCGATTTCTCTTGGACCGCTGGCCTGCTGCTGAACGTATGCATACTCCCTTGTGGCGATGAATAATAGCGGACTGCGAGGATACTGTCTCGTGTGGGAGGCATTGTGTATGGTCTGACAACGAGGTACGTGCAGTCTGACATGGGGGTGGCTCCCATGGTTCCGCTGCAGGCCGCCAGATACCAAGCCAAGTGGCGCATGTCGGACCTCGTGCAACTCATCGTTCAGCAACAGACCACCTCGCAAGCGAGACCCCTCGCCAGACATTCATGACTGTGCTGCATGGTGTGCTGCGTGTTAAATGCACATGCAACAGCCGGTAGAGCGCCCGCAGTATACAACGCTGTCGGAAGATAAATAAGAGTATACCTGTCCTACGAAATGCAAATTACGTCCTCTCCACTGTATAATTCCCCGGTTTGCCGTCCTCTGAATTTTTTTCCATTTCGGCCACCTATAGCCGTTTCATAAAAAATTTCTATCAAAAATTTACGTTAATGATACGTTTTCAGAATTGACAGTTGGATTTTACAGCGAAAATTCGATTTTACTACGGAAATTCAGAATTGCCGACAATAGGGTAGGTGGGGAAAGGGGAAGGGAAGGGGAGGGGGCAGGGACCCACATAAGGGAGAGGAAAACACATGACGTCATCTGGGCCTGGGTGTGGTGAGGTTGTGGGAATGAAGTGATCGGTGTAATTAATTTGCGCATCAGTTCTATATCAAAAGTGTCCCAAGCCGCCACCTCTCTTCTATTTTTCTGTATTCATAAACTGTGAGTAATATTTGCATCATTGTTGTGACCAGATACATGATTATTGATTACAGGTATTGAGGAGTAATTTTAGTTCTCAAACTGTTCAGGGAAAAGAAATGTGTGAGTAAATTTTTCAATGTATGAATCTCCATTTTCAGAATACACACACATTAAAAAAAGTTTTGCATCACCTCGGTTCCGAGAGTTCCGGAGCCTGTACAGAACATTGGAATAGAGATCAATATAAACATCATTTCCGCCCTCTTTATTGCTCATGAAAACCACACATTGCATGTTGTACCACCATACAGCGAGACCTTCAGAGGTGGTGGTCCAGGCTGCTGTACACACCGGTACCTCTAATACCCAATACCACGACCTCTTGCATTGATGCATGCCTGTATTCGTCGTGGCATACTATCCACAAGTTCATCAACGCACTGTTCGTCCAGATTGTCCCATCTTCAACGGCGATTCGGCGTAGATCCCTCAGAGTGGTTGGTGGATCACGTCGTTCATAAACAGCCCTTTTCAGTCTATCCCAGCCATGTTCGATAGGGTTCATGTCTGGAGAACATGCTGGCCACTCTAGTCGAACGATGTCGTCATCCTGAAGGACGTCATTCACAAGATGTGCACGATGGGGCGCGAATTGTCGTCCATGAAGACGAACGCCTCGCCAATATGCTGCCGATATGGTTGCACTAACGGTTGGAGGATGGCATTCACGTATCGTACAGTCGTTACGGCGCCTTCCATGACCACCAGCGGCGTACGTCGACACCCCCCCCCCCCCCCCCCCCGCTAAAAGAGCAGGGAACCTCCACCTTGCTGCACACGATGGAGAGTGTGTCTAAGGCTTTCAGCCTGACCGGGTTGTCTCCAAACACGTCTCCGACGATTGTCTGGTTGAGGCATATGTGACACTCGTCGGTGAAGAGAACCTGATGCCAATCCTGAGCGGTCGATTCGGCACGTTGTTGGGACCATCTGTACCGTGCTGCACGGTGTTGTGGTTGTAAAGATGGGCCTCGCCATGGATGTCGGGAGTGAAGTTGCCCATCATGCAGCCTATTGTGGACACTTTGAGTCGTAACACGACCCCCTGTGCGTGCACGAAAAGCATTATTCAACACGTTGGCGTTGTTGTCAGTGTTCCTCCGAGCCATAATCCATAGGTCCTGGCACAAAGTAACAATGCGGACGCGATCGAACCACGGTATTGACCGTCAAGGCATGGTTGAACTACAGACAACACTAGCCGTGTACCTCCTTCCTGTGGAATGACTGTAACTGGTCGGCTGTCGGACCCCCTCCGTCGAATAGACACTGCTCGTGCGTGGTTGTTTACATCTTTGGGAGTGTTTAGTGACATCTCTGAATAGTCAAAGGGACTGTATCTGTGATACAATATCCACAGTCAACGTCCATCTTCAGGAGTTCTGGGGGTGATGTATAACTTTTTTTGATGTGTGTAGTAAATTAAAAGTTTTCATTGGTTCTTTACATTTTTTTACACCGCTTAAGGCTTATAGATCAGACCTTCCACATCAATCAGTCTACATAAAGGAAGCATAGGAATAGTTGCAACAGTAGTTATGATGCATTGCACTCTGCATGTATTGCAGTGTCTGTGTTGATTTGTTTTAGCATGTTGCTGGTCATGCAGTTACAGTGGCAAGACGAGGTAAGCTGTCTGATGAGTACAGAAGCATTGCAGTATAATTGCTGGGAGACATTAGAAAATATTTTAAGATTCGCAGTCAGATACTAGAGAACTGACTTTTCATGATTTGTAGAAATAGTAATTAATATCTGTTTTTTGTTCTCTATCAGAATACTGAGATGTATGAATATGAGTTGCACAGCTACATGTCAGATTTTATGATAACGATAAAAATGTTTCACTAGACTCCCTTGCAGTTTTAGAGAAAAAGTGTAGGTAACGATAATACTGTCAGAATTAAGCTTTACTCACTTCCGTAGGTCTTTCACCAGGCCAGTAATAATTACAATTTTTGATTGTTTGAAACTAACAACTTTCATCGATTTTTGATAAACTAGTAACTTTTACCTGTCGACCTGTCTGCGAGGATTTCGTATCGTTGGATTATTTAACAGTTACAGATGCTTCGTCTTGCTACTGCATTAGAAAAATTTTATGCAATAGCAGTTGATCAGTAGCTGTTGCATAGGATTTTTGTTACTTGCCTGCTGCTCCACATTAATTCAAATTTTTTTTATTTCAACAATTTTATGGTTCAGAATTTGTTTATTTATTCCATATTAGTGAGGTTAACAGTTTTATGTTATTTGTTTAGTATTTTTGTGGCACTTTCATAATTGTTACAAGGACAGTGAATATTAGAGCACAGGCAGGAATGGAAGAGACTATAGAAGGAGTTCCACAAGAGGTTATGGAAAATTTTAGACATAGTGCAAAAAATGAACTTTAGGGAATTACATGCAATTCGAGAGATCAAGATACAGTGACACAATTCGAGTTCGTAATGAGAGATTCTGGCACTACTTCTGCTTCTACAGAGCAAAGTAATTTTGTGTACCACTCTTTCAGTAGTAATGTTGCACAATTAACACTGATACAACTTGAGATCAGAACATCCAGTAATGAAATTAGAGTATTTAAAAGCAAGAATAAAAAATCTAATGAGGAACTTCGTGGAGGGATCAAAGAATATACACTACTGGCCATTAAAATTGCTACACCACGAAGATAACGTGCTACAAACAAGAAATTCAACCGTCAGGAAGAAGATGCTGTGATATGCAAATGATTAGCTTTTCAGAGCATTCACACAAGGTCGGCGCCGGTGGCGACACCTACAACGTGCTGACAAGAGGGAAGTTTCCGACCGATTTCTAACACACAAACAGCAGTTGACCAGCGTTTCCTGGTGAAACGTTGTTGTGATGCCTCCTGCAAGGAGGAGAAATGTGTACCATCACGTTTCCGACTTTGATAAAGGTCGGATTGTAGCCTGTCGCGATTGCGGTTTATCGTATCGTGACATTGCTGCTCGCGTTGGTAGATATCCAATGACTGTTTGCAGAATATGGAATCGGTGGGTTCATGAGGGTAATACGGAACGTCGTGATGGATCCCAACGGCCTCGTATCACTAGCGGTCGAGATGACAGGCATCTTATCCGCATGGCTGTAACGGCTCGTGCAGCCACGTCTCGATCCCTGAGTCAACAGATGGGGACGTTTGCAAAATAACAACCATATGCACGAACAGTTCGACGACGTTTGCAGCAGTATGGACTATCAGCTCGGAGACCATGGTTGCGGTTACCATTGACGCTGCATTACAGACAGGAGCGCCAGCGATGGTGGACTCAACGACGAACCTGGGTGCACGAGTGGCGAAACGTCATTTTTTCAAATGAATCCAGGTTCCGTTTACAGCACCATGATAGTCGCTTCCGTGTTTGGCGACATCGCGGTGAACGCACATTGGAAGCGTGTATTCGTCGTCGCCATATTGGCGTATCACCCGGCGTGATGGTATGGGGTGCCATTGGTTACAAGTCTCGGTCACCTCTTTTTCGGATTGACGGCACTTTGAACAGTGGACGTTACATTTCAGATGTGTTACGACCCGTGGCTCTACCCGTCGTTCGATACCTGCGAAACCCTACATTTCAGCAGGATAATGCGCGACCGTATGTTGCATGTCCTCTACGGGCCTTTCTGTATACAGAAAATGTTCGACTGCTGCGCTGGCCAGCACATTCTCCAGATCTCTCACCAATTGGAAACGTCTGGTTAATGGTGGCCGATCAACTGGCTCGTCACAATACGCCAGTCACTACTCTTGATGAACTGTGATATCGTGTTGTAGCTGCATGGGCAGCTGTACCTGTACTCGCCATCCAAGCTCTGTTTGACTCAATGCCTAGGCGTACCAAGGCCGTTATTACGGCCAGAGGTGGTTGTTCTGGGTACTCATTTCTCAGGGTCTAAGCACCTAAATTGCGCGAAAATGTAATCACATGTCAGTTCTAGTATAATATATTTGTCCGATGAATACCCGTTTATCTTCTGCATTTCTTCTTGGTGTAGCAATTTTAATTGCCAGTAGTGTAGTAACAAAAAGGAAGAGAGCTTCAAATTGTTTCGGGACGAGATAAATGACAATTTAAATCGTAAATTCGAGTAAATGTCAGAGCGGTTGAAAAGTCAGGTACGCGAGGAGCTCAAGACTGATATCGATTATTTTAGTCCAGACTTGACCACGTACAGTCTGCTGATATTATTGAGTTGAGACAACAAGACTTGCAAGTAGTGGAATTAGCACAAAAGTTCGAGTGATTTCAATTGCATACTAGCAATGACGTTTCAAAGACACAAACATAGTTGATCATAGCTGCAAGCAGAGTCGAAGAATTAGTGATGCAAACGAACAATAAGGAAATAAAAGGTGTGACGACACTCCGCCGATTCCGTGCACTGATACTGAAAAATTTCAGTCTCTGTAACGGTCTGGAAAAGGGCAGATAACGATTAATCAGCAAAATAAACGTGACGCGATAAAGAGACAGGAATCGCTTGCTAGTATCGATGAAAACATCGGTCGTGACAACGATACCAGTAGTTTCAATAATTATCATGTAATTACAATGAAATGAATACCCTTAGCTGCATACAGGCGTTGATATAAGTCAACGGGGACAGTTGAAAATGTGTGCCCCGACTCATTACTCGCGACTTTACTGCCGATTCCCGTAAGAGTGCGGGCGCTGTTTGAGCGTCTGCACAAAAGAAGATGATCAAATGGCCGGTGAGCCTTAACTAAATATATATATATATGAAGATGGTACCTGTTCTTTCGGACACGTTTCTGTTGGATGCTTAGTAGGTGAGGTTTCCACATTACTTGTTAGTCGAAGGTTAGTCCAAGGCGTTTTAGTGTGTTAATTGGACGAGACGGTCGTAAATACTGATGTAGAAGTTGCGGAGCCGGAAGGTGTGGGTAGAGCACGCTGTAATTATTGCCTTAGTTTTGAAGGGGCTAATCTCAAGCAGCCATTGGTTACACCAGAACGTAAACTGATTGAGGTGGATTTGGAGGGATCGTTGGGATCTATGGAACTTAGGACAGTGAGCGTGGAAAGTTGTCATCAGCATACCGAAGGAGATGAATGGGAGGAGGTGGTTCGGGAATATTGGCTGTGTACAAGAGGTAAAGGGGAGGGGAGAGAATGGAACCTTCGGGCATTCCTGAAGTGGGGTGCCTGGAATTGCATCAGTCTGGAGTTTGAAAAGGAGACCAGAAAGCCATGTGCGGTCGTATACTTTCTCGAGATCAAGGGAGACACAGATGGCGGATTTATGGCTGCTATGCTGTTGGAATAGGAGATGGGTGAGGCAGCAACTGGCTTGTTGCTGTGAGGCCACAGGATTTTTAAAGCTCTGTCAATTACGTATTGCGTCACTTCGTGATGGCGCTGTTTACAAGTCGACAGAGTAGTGCATTACATCTGTTCTCTACATCTATATCATACTCCGCAAGGCACCTAATGGTGTGTGGTGGAGGTTACTTCTGCTACCACCAACTATTCCCTCCTTCTATCTTCCACTCGAGAAAAGTGAGTGAGAAGAACGATTATCGGTAAACCTCTGTATCAGCTCGAATTTTTTCGTTGTGGTCATTTCATGAGATGCATGTGGAAGGAAGTAGTACGTTGCCCGATTCATCCCGAAAAGTACTCCTTCGAAATTTCGATAGTAAAGGCACCGCTCTTCGATGGATCTTCTCTCCTCTCTCTCTTTCTGTCCCTCCTATCAGTCCTACCTGATAATAAGGATCCCAGATTGATGAACAATACTCAAGAATCGGGGGAACAAGCGTCTTGTAAGCCGCTTCTTCCGTGGATAATTTACATTTCCTTAAGATTCTTCCTATGAAGCTCAGTCTGGCATTTCCTTTTTCTGATTTTTGTTTTATGTGGTCATTCCATTCAAGGTTGTTCTGGATAATTACTCTACATATTTTACGGTACATACCGTTCCAAGTAATTTGTCATCAATAGTGTACTTGTATAGCAGTGGATTTCTTTTCCTATGTACGTGCAGTGTTACATTTGTTTTCTTTCATTGTCAACTACCAGAATCTGTATCGTTCATCAGTCCTCTGCAGGTCATTCTTCAAATCGGTACTGTGTTCTGGCTTCGTTACTTTCTTATAGAGAGCAGTATCATCTGTGAACTGTGTTAAGGAGATTCCGCCGGCTGCTGTGACCGAGCGGTTCTAGGTGCTTCAGTCTGGAAACACGCTGCTGCTACGGTCGCAGGTTCGAATCCTGGCTCGAGGATGGATGTGTGTGATGTCCTTAGGTTAGTTAGGTCTAAGCAGTTCTAAGTCTATGGGACTGATGACCTCAGATGTTAAGTCCCATAGTGCTTAGACCCATTTGAAGGAGCTTCCGACGCTTTGTACTAGATGATTTATACACCTCTTTGTGGTACTCGGAAATTGCCATTACATCTATTTTCTTCCGTTAACAGCGATGTACGGCGTTCTACCTATGAGGTTCAAATGGCTCTGAGCACTATGGGACTTAACATCTTAGGTCATCAGTCCCCTAGAACTTAGAACTACTTAAACCTAATTAACCTAAGGACATCACACAACACCCAGCCATCACGAGGCAGAGAAAATCCCTGACCCCGCCGGGAATCGAACCCGGGAACCCGGGCGTGGGAAGCGAGAACGCTACCGCTCGACCACGAGATGCGGGCTACCTATGAGGAAGTCATGTATTTCGTCGCAAATGTGGTCCGGAACACGGTAAGCTCGTATTTTTTTCGCTAAACGGCAATTCGGCGTGGTGTCAATTGCCTTGCTGAAGTTAAGGAATACCGCGTCACCCTAAGAGCCGTTTTCTGCAGCGCTGTGGAACTTATAGCGGAACAGAGCGAGCTTAGCTTCGCAAGATCTCTGTTTGCGGAATCCACGTTGATTTTTCTAGAGGAGATTTTCGTTCTCCAAAAATATTATAACACGTGAGCACAAAACATATTTCATAGTTCTACAACAGATTGACACCAACAATGCCTGCAGTTATGTCCTACGACCCTTCTGCGAAACGGGAATGACCTGCGCTTTTTACCAGTCGCTAGTTACAGTTTGTTGATCCAGTGATCTACGATAAACTGCTGCTAAAAGGGGAGCGAGTTCTTTCGTTTAATCGTTGTAGAATATTACAGGTATGTCACCTGGTCCTGATGTCTTTCCACTAATAAGCGATTGTAGTTGCTTCTTTATTCCGTGACCTGTTATCTCACTACCCGTCAATTAGGCATTCGTACGATGGTTGAAAGGAGGGGCCGTGTTACGAGATTCCACGGTGAAACAATTTCGTCTGACCGAATTCAGTATTTCGGCCATCTCTCTCTCATTTTCCGTTTCGGTGCACTACTTCCACTGAGTGAATGAATAGATGATTCTGAACCGCCTATTCATTTTACGCAAGACGAAAACCTCTTAGCGTTTTCACTCCGACGGTTGACAAAATTTTACTTTCAAAGTCACTGAACGCTTCTCTCATTGCCCTCCTTACGCTCATTTTGCTTCATTAGTCTCTGATACACTGTCGAGGTGGATATGCAGCAGTATTAAACGGCACAGGCTCGCACTGTGATGTACGCGGAAGGAAACCAGCCATCCCTTTCGAATGGAACATACCGGCATTCACCTAAGTGATTTATGGAATTCGTGGGAAACGTAAATCTGGATGGCCCGACGGGGATTCGAACCTCCGTAGTTTGAAATACGAGTCCAACCTCTTACTATTGCGCCACGTTGCTTGGTCCCAATATTTGGAAACACTTTGTGTTGTTACAATGCAGACTGTATGGTCTTTACAGTCACAACCCTCAAATAAACAGGTCATACAATATGAGCTGAGTTATTTAGTTTGAACTCTCGAAGCTACTATAGAGCAACGTATTCTATATTTTGAAAATAGAAAGCAAAATAAAAAGAAAGAAAAGGTGACTATGTTAATGGTGTAACTGGAATTTGTAATCTCAGTTTCGCAAGTTCGACTTCATCGCAGGCTACAAAATTAAACGTTATGTAATAGTAAAAACGTAAACTCCGTAGAAAGGCGCTGCTGGACCTATCGATACCGACCGAGCGCCGTATCATCCGCCATCGGTGGTCTCATTGGATCTGGCAGGGATGATCGTGGGGTCAGTACACCACTCTCCCGCCGTTGTCAGTTTTCATTACCTGGCAGCCGCTACTGCTCAGTCAAGTAGCTTTTCAGTTGATATCAAGTTGCTGAGCGCACCTGATTGCAGTCTCTCACCGCTGGAAAATCCCTGATAGTTCTGGGAATCGAACACAGGTGCTCCACCCATGAGTCAGCCGTGCAGACCACTCAGCTACAAAGGTGAACAATCCTGTCATACTGATCATTTCGAGATTCATTCTCAAAAGCGTCAGCCGAATTTTATTCCAAGTCGTTCCAAAAGATATTAAACATCCTCTTGCTTCAATACAGAAAAATGAGAGAAATGAATAACACCTGTATGTTGATGGTATCTTTACTGTGGTATCTTCTCACCCCAAAGACGACGAAGTTGGCAATGAAACTGCAAATTTCCGTCAGATGCCGATATCGGTTGTTTGGGATCCAGCGGATCCAATGGAGCACACCCACTGAGGCACGCCTCCAGCAGCTCTGCACCACGACCGCCTTCTGCCGCTGTGATACAGGACGGGTAGCGGCAACCAGACAGCCCACACCGGTGGTTTCCACTAGGCTTTCATGGTGCTTCTGATTCGATATATTGGCTTAAATAATGTTTCTCTAGCATTTCCAATAGTTCTTGAACATGATTTCCATAATTACGTCACCTTTCTTTGTGACTGATAGCACATGGCACTAGAGAATGTTTTATATATTTCATGGTGTTTGGTTTCTGGCTGTTTGTCTGAAATAATGCTGTAAACCGAAGATGTTAATATCGGAAATATTGACGGTGTCGTTATGTGTTAGTCCTTCATAGTTGGATGAAGATTTCTCCCAACTGCTTCACTACATCAGCGTTGATGACTCCCACATATGACTTCGGTTTAGGTCTGTAGGAGAAATCTGTCAGTTTCCTATTACTTTCGCGCTTCTGATACCTCTGTAAAGCTCATAATTCGTCTACTAATTGATAGCCCTTAAGCTGAGTGCACAACCAATATGACTCCAGTTAAACGTGCTGAAAATATTCCCCTACTTTTACAAAATTTTGCCCCATGAATCAACAGCAACACATTCTGACTTTCGTAAGTGAAATATTAGGTAGTTAGTACAGAATACATGAAGGTGGGCTCTAACATGTGTTACATTAATGAAAGATTATAGCAAAAATTGTTCAAGCATTGTAACCTAACCATATGTATAGACTTTTCTCTAATAGAGAATACGCCCGCCGTGCACGTGTAGACTGCAACTTGTAAGAGGTCCATGACTAAGGAATTTGTTGCTAGCACATTCGAGCAGATGTAAGTTCGACGGATTGCTCACGTTCTGCCTGCGATATGTAAGCTACAATAGAATCGCAGACCAGAGAGCAGTGTCGGCAGCAGCAGTAGTAGTAGTAGCTCGCAGCCGGGCGGTTGGCTCAGTTCGTTCTTAGGGAGCAGTTGTCTAGTTGCATAGCTCACATAGAGCACTTATGTCCTGTGTGGAATTACCAAGGCCGGTTGTGGAGAACGATGGCGGTGCCTGAGCGATGTAGTATAAGGTAAAAGAAAAAATTATTGTTTATTGCCACGCGCATATGTAATTTGCAACAACTCATTTTGTACTATTGTTATATCAAAATCACATGTAAATAATTTTCAATAATTTTTCAATAATGATCCTTCTTATAAAGATAACTTTTGACAGTCATTCATCTGAATTTAAAGTTTTTACTTTTGTCCTATCCATGGTCATGCAAATTATGTAAAGAAAAATCAGTTGTATTTTTTTTTTATACGTAACAAAATCTAGTGGCCAGCATTTCACTGGGATGAGCCAGAAAAATTTCTTATAGGAACAGATATATACGCGTTATCCGGCGACATAATTGAGGTAAGAATCTTCAGTTTATTCAGAATGACATTTCAGGGCCATGACGCATCACTGCTGACGTCCAGATTTTCCAGTTTAGATTTACAGTCAGTTCATCATTGAAACGTATATGAGTCACGTTTTCATTGGGAGGCTAGTCAGATTTCCGAGGTTACGGAAATAATTTATCTGTTGGGAGGTTACAACCTTGTAGTGCCTGACATCTGATAACAAGAAGCATAAATCTCAAGAGAACTAGGCTGAAAGTGGCATCCAAAGAAGGAAGATGCTACATCTGCCGAAAGCAGTTTCTCGTTGTACTGTATTAATTCTGTGGAACACAGAGTGTTTTCAGTGAGTTGTGGTAGCATCAACTACGAATGTGTATATAAACTGAGCATAATGTCGTAAGGTTTAGAGGCGTCTAGGGGAAGAGAAATAATAAAATATATGTTTGACATTAATTCACTTTATTTATTATTCAAGAAGTAAACAGGAAAGTTCACAAAAAAGGATACATACATTCTCCATCAGACCATGTGGAGATAAAAAACCATATACTATCAACAAACAACAGAGACTTAACCCCATATATTCTCCAACCCCGCAATAGTATTAAATGAGTGGGAAAGTAACGTGAAAGACGACGTATATTCACGAATCAATTAATGAAAACCGATATTGATATGGGCCATTCGAATCCTGGCGGGTTCGCCACCTGAGTGGGCGGCTGAGCTTTGTCATCAAAGTACAGCGTGTATATTTGTTTCACAATATAGGAAATAGGAGTTCCCCAGTAGACGAGAACAGTGAGTAGATAGACATTGGCCCACACCAGTGACTTGCAACTTGCGTAGTGGGAAATAACATGAAAGACGTTTCTATGATAAGTCAAAGTCCTGAAGAAAAATCATCCTTAAATGTGTCAGATTCTTTTAAACGAACTTGAGATTCGGAGAGGGTTATCACGCCTTCATCAGTTACGTAGTCAGGCCTAGCATACCGGCAATGGGTTTAAGTGGGGTCTGATCACTGCCAGGTCCTCATATGGCACTGTGAGCAGCAAGGAAATGGGTAGGAAGCTATATGCTACGAAAAGGAAGTTACTGCTTGGAAAATTCATTCATTATTTGCAGCTCAGTATGAGTTTTACGCTGAACAGTAAAAGAAGTCGATAGAGAAATTATAACGATTGTCATGTCATGTCCAGCTTCCATTGTTGTGTAACACCTACAAGACACAGCCCTAACAACCCTGAGATGCTAGAATATATTTCATCTCTGCGAATGATGGAACAGAGGCAGCCCAGGTTAAACAATTGAGGATCTGTAAATGAAGCTCTTGACATTCCTCCATTGCAAACAACATGGCCGATTTCCTGAAGCATTCTTATCCAATCTGAGCTTTGCTCCGTCTGTAGCGCCTTCGTCATCAACAGCATATTAAGCCACAATATTCTGTTATTTATGCCCGTGAAGTGACGAGACAGGGCGCACAACAGGATGCGTGCGACCAAAACATGAAAAATTTGCTGCCGGTCATTCCAAACCAACGACGACAAACGAAGAATATCGCCAATAAACGATAGGAAGAAACGATGAAATGACTTTATATGTTGTTTAGCTATTAATACAAGAAAAGGCTGTCCACAGTTCTGGGTTATAGCACTGGAATACCTACTACAGAACTAGGTAGCGGTAACTTCAGCGGACCGCTAGCATTTGCAGATGACGTGCTGTTCATTGTAAGCGGTGTCTCCAGAGGAATGATAGAATATAAATGTAATCATGATCTTGAAGAATGGTGCAGAACTGTCAAATTGTCCCTGGCACTCCATCTGAAAGGAAACGTAGCGGGAAATCCAAAGATAAAATTAAACGATGCAACTTTTAGAAGAAACGCAATAACGAGTTATCTAGCGCTATTCATGGCTGAACGTCGTAACTTTGCACATCATAGAGAGGTGACAGCCAGAAAAGGTACTAACATGCTGAACAAAGCAGTAACCATCGCAGATAGGCAATTTCGCCTTTCCTTCAACACAATCAGAGATACCAATAATCTGTGTATTAGCATCAGTCGTAGGTTATGGCGTGAGCGTTTTGACTCATAAATTACGGCTTGTGAAGCCAGCTTCATTAGCCAGAAGAGTTCAACGAGGAGTGCTGTTAAGATAAAGGACGGTTACAGCACCACTCCGAATGACGCGTTGCCAGCTACTCTAGGAATATGTCTACTTGACCTGGAAACTAGGAAAAGGGGATCGCTTTATTGGTTAAAGAAAAGCAGTCAAATGGAACTACGAAAGATACTTCGAACTGAGGCCAGTGCAAGAGAGTTAATACAAGAACGCATATTGCAACTGTGGCAAAATGAATGGAACTCTTCTGACACCGGAAGGAAGGCATACGAATTTCTCGCTAACATCAGCTAGAATCTAAAAATTAGATTTTTTTCAACCATCGAATGAACTGATTACATTACCTGATTGGTCATGGTCGGTATGCTAGGTACCTCAACAAAATGAAAAGGTAAATTAATGATAACTGCTCCTGAGGCTATGTGGGCACGTCGGTGCACATATTGTTGGATTGTGTGCACTACGAAGATGATGGATCCCAGAGCAGCTCTGAGGAACGAGTCAACCTGACACATCGTGGACGACAATGCAGCCGCGGTATCGAGAAAGGTCAAGGAAGACCTCACAAGGGACTCAATTACAATGGCTGTGTGCTACCATCCTGGCCAGACGATACATTCTAAAGATGGACAAGAGACAACCGAGGTCAGTGTCTACTGAAAGACATGGTTTATCGCGACTGTACATTGAGCTGGTGCAAATGGATCAAGGAAGTGTGTAGTCTAACACATTACAGTAAAATGTGGTATCGCAAGTAAAGTGGAAACGCTGCTGACGCTGCCCAAACCCAAGGAATCCAACACAGTGCCGTTGACGGGGCATTATGAGGGCGGATCCAGCAGCGGAAACAAATACGAACAGTTTAGATACACCCTAATAAATGAACAGAAACGGAAGAGAATCTGTAACACTATAGAAGTGTTGATAGTTGGGTAGTTGGTTAAAGTTTTTGTAGTGGTAGAGAATAATCCTAATAGTTGCATTTTTTGTAGAATCAGCGTTTTTTAAAAATACGGGGGTTGGAACTTTAATGGTGGCAACTATTTATTTACAGCTCGTACAAAATAGAAACGTGTTTCAAAGTTTTACTGACCTTCAGAGTAGTCACCAGCATTATGTATAACCCGTTGCCAGCGATGTGGAAGTCGTAGGATACTCTCAGCAGTGCCAGTTGTGTTGACAAAATGGTTCAAATGGCTCTGAGCACTATGGGACTTAACATCTGAGATCATCAGTCCCTAGAACTTAGAACTACTTAAACCTAACCAAACTAAGGACATCACACACAAACATACCCGAGGCAGGATTCGAACCTGCGACCGTAGCGGTCGCGCGGTTCCAGACTGAAGCGCCTAGAACCACTCGGCCACTCCGGCCGACTTGTGTTGACAGAGCGGAGCGGTCTATTGCCCGACGAATTTGTAGCAGTTCTGAAGCGAATGCCGTGAAGTGTTTCCTTCAGTTTAGAAATCAAGTTGAACTTACGAGGGCTTAAGTCAGGGGAGTGCAGTAGGTGGTATAGCACTTAGCAGCCCCAACAGTCAAACAAATCAGTAACATCTTGCACTGTACGTGCTTGAGCATTGTCCTGCAAAATGATGGTCAGGTCCTGCAGAAAGTGTCATCACTTCTGTCTCTACGCTGTTCAGTTTTGGAACACAGCCTACGACCAGCTTACAAACAGAAGTGATGACACTTTCTGCAGGACCTGACCATTTTGTAGAAAAATGCTCAAGCACATACAGTGCAAGCTATTACTGATTGGTTTGACTGATGGGGCTGCTAAGTGTTATACCACCTACTGCACTCCCCTGACTTAAACCTTCGGGAGTTAAACTCGATTTCTAAACTGAAGGAAACACTTGACGGCATTCGCTTCAGAACTGTTACAAATTCGTCGGGCAATAGACCGCGATGCTTGAACTGTCAACACAACTGGCACTGCTAAGAGTATCATACGGCTTCCACACCGCTGTCAACGGGTTATACACAATGTTGGTGACTACTTTGAAGGTCAGTAAAACTCTGAAACACGAATCTATTTTGTACGAGCTGTAAATAAATAGTTGTCATTATTAAGGTTCCAAATCTCGTATTTATGAGTGGCAGAAACGAATTATTATACTTACATTTTTTACTATCAATAAAAAATGTGACTCTATGGCCAGTGTTAGCTTTCTAGATAACTGGCTGTAATGCGAAGAACAAATAAATATGAATATTACCCTTTGGGTTCAGAGCAAGAAATCTCTCTGCGAAAGTCGAAATTATCTCTGAAAGACAACACCGGTCGTAAATGCTGAAATCCTTTATTTTACATCTCGATTTCGGTCGCTGTGTGACCATCTTCGGTGCAAATTACTCGAATCTTGTAGGCCCATATCACAATAGAGCAACATTTTCTATGAGATGTAACATGTATTAGATGATTGCTTCCTACAGATATCTTCACTTTTAATGCATACAATAACCTTTAAATTTACAGAAGAGCTTATCTTGTAACCTTAGCAGCTGTAGATCCAACCTGCAATTGCTAAGGTGACAAGATAGTCTCTTCCGTAAATTTAAAAATTATTCTATGCAGTAAAAGTGAAGATAACTGTCGCAAGTAATCATCACAGTACATGTTAGATCTCATAGAAAATGTTATGCTATTATGATATGGGCCTACAAGGTTCGAATAATTTTCGTTTAAGATGGTCACGCAGTGACCGAAATCGATCTGCAAAATAAAGGATTTCAATATTTGCGACCGATGCTGCCATTTATCCCTAATATATTGACAATACTACGGTCGTGGTGCACACGGTTCCCAATGAAGTTAGTCATCTCTGAAAGTGATCAGTCCGAAGGTGTAATGAAGGAACTAGCTGCTGCCAATGACTTGTTCTACGGGATATGAAATACGATGCAGAAGCTGAGGTTTGTGATGTTTCAGTGGTAGACGAACGTAAAGCAGAGAGGTGCGCTGGCGATGAGTGTCTCTGGGAACTTCATGAACTGCCACACCCCACCTTGGAGGTAAGCGTTATTTTGCGGCTTCACTGAAGTGCACAATACTCTGATTCATGGCCGTTTTTCAGACAGAACACTATTCGACCAGAAAGATTTAGCGACAATCTGTTAAACTTCCATAAGCACAACATAGGTTCCACAGAGGTGTTTCTCAAGGAAACTAAGTACCCTTAGCAAAGAACTGTGCAACACTAATGAGTCCAATCTTGTAGACGGATACTCGTGCAGTGCAAATGTCTTTGCAATTTGTAGGATATGAACATAAGTATCTCCTAATATAAGCACCAAAGAAAATGAAATTTTAAATCCTAACGATTATCGAGGCAGAGGAGTGATCTGAAATGGAAAGAAGGAAGAAGGTCTGGATTTAACATCTCGTCAACATCGAACTCATTATACACGGAGCACAAGACCGGATGGTGTCAAGGATGGAAGACGAAATCGGCCGTGCCCTCTCAGAGGAACCATCCCGGCGTTTGCCTGGAGCTGTTTAGAAAAATCACGGAAAATCTAAATATGGATGGCCAGAAGCGGGTTTGAACCGTCGTCCTCTCGAATGCGAGTCCAATGAGGACGACAGTTTCGTTTGATTTCGTGGTTGCCGGTGCAACTGCATTCAGCTACAGACTATAAGGTTAATTCTTACCATGGAGCTGAAAATATTAGATAAGACAAAGTACAATGTTTGGCGATACAAAGCGTGTGCATTTCTTGTGGAAGGAGAGACGTTAAATGCAAGAAAGAACCGTGTGAAAGACAGTCCTGGTAGAAAATAAGGACTACCACTTTGTTATATGATCACACAAAGGAAAATTTATTTTAGTGAATAGACTGCTGGTACTTTTGTAAAGGCGAACTAATATTCGAGTGCCGGCCGTTGTGGCCGAGCCGTTCTAGGCGCTTCAGTCTAGAACCGCGCGACCGCTACGGTCGCAGGTTCGAATCCTGCCTCGGGCATGGATGTGTGTGATGTCCTTAGGTTAGTTAGGTTTAAGTAGTTCTAAGTTCTAGGGGACTGATGACCTCAGATCCATTTGAACCATTTGAATATTCGAGTAATATGATAACATGATGGGCTGTCCTAAATGGATGACAGCAGACCATCTCAAATGTTACAGAAAAGCCGTAAAATTCCTAATTTTACCGCATAAGGAAATACTCTGCTTACTTACAGTTAAGATAGAGAGGAACTGATTTGCACGAGGGCTCGTGGATGTGAGAAGCACAACTGCATATCTTTATCCTCGTTGAGCCATATTCTCAAACGTAAGACAAAGGAAAACTGTGTTACATAAAAATTTTAAGACACAGTAAAAACGTTATCGAAAAATGTGCAAATAATGGCTTAAGCCAAGAGCACGTAGCGATATCGCCCAATTATGTGCAGTAGTATGACGAATCACTGACAAGTGTCCAAACCAAACGCAGTCCAGTAGTCAAGTGTGTCTTCCACCTTGGCCACGCTCTTATAACTCATCTTACTGGTTCTTGCAAGACAAAACCCCTGCGCTCCGCAAGATATACCACGTTCGGCCACACACAGATAATGAAATGGCGGTGAAACTTGTAGGGCCTCAGAATCCCGTAAGTGGGCTACTGTGTATCGTTGACAATTTCAAAGGCACCTTGGTGTCATTGTAGTGGTAAACTTAAGCTGTTTTGGTTATAAGACATCTTCCACTCAGTTATGTCACAAACATAATGTCTCATTGAAGTACGTAAATAAAAGATAATTTAAATTTTGAACAAACTGCAACCTGTCACTGTTGAACCATTCCTTTAAGCACTAGATGAAATTTGCCATCACCGGTCGTTCACAACAAAATGGAGCTTATTACATTACCACGAACGTGAAGTGTAGCATTTCGTTGTTTAGTGCTTCAAATTTTTCAGGGGAAATGCACTTAGCGTTGCATGATTTTTCCGCTATCTGGTACACTAAATTATTACCGTTTTGTGCCATATGCACTATACAGGTGAATTCTCATACCGGACTGTGTGATGTTCTCGCCAGTATCTTAGCTATTTTACAGAATCAGAAAATGAAACGTTTTGAGCTTCTTGTCCACAAGTACTGTAAAAGAAAAGAATGTAGTGTAATTGATGTATCCCTTCTCAAAATGTAAGTGCTGAGAGTGAAAGTCGCTGATATAAAACATCTAAACATACCCACGAAAGGTAATGTTGGTTCCTTTCCCTAACTTTTTCGTGCAGTTAACCGCTGCACAACTCTTCTGCCCTACGTACTGGGCCAAATCGTTTAGATATTAATGTCGATAACCCCTATTTACTGGCAAGTTGCCGGCTGCCCTGTTGTGGCGGCGGCTCTACCTGCTGATTACGGCCGCCCCGTGCGCGGTCGCCATCACTTCCGCCACTTTACGGACCTAGGTCGTTACCGCACGCCTAGAATGCCGCCCCGCTTGCCTGCAGCACACTCAGCCATGTACATGCCTCATCTAGGAAGACACACTCAATCTTCAGGCATGATTTTTACAGTACTGGCCATTAAAATTGCTACACCACGAAGATGACGTGCTACAGACGCGAAATTTAGCCGACAGGAAGAAGACGCTGTTATATGCAAATGATTAGCTTTTCAGAGCATTCACACAAGGATGGAGCCGGGGGCGACACGTACAACGTGCTGACATGAGGAAAGTTTCCAACCGATTTCACATACACAAACAGCAGTTGACTGGCGTTGCCTGGTGAAACGTTGTTGTAATGCCTCATGTAAGGAGGAGAAATGCGTACCATCGCGTTTCCGACTTTGATAACGGTCGGATTGTAGCCTGTCGCGATTGCAGTTTATCGCATCGCGACGTTGTTCCTTGCGTTCGTCGAGATCCAATGACTGTTAGCAGAATATGGAATCGGTGGGTTCAGGAGGGTAATACGGAACGCCGTGCTGGATCCTAACGGCCTCGTATCACTAGCAGTCGAGATGACAGGCATCTTACCCGCATGGCTGTAACGGATCGTGCAGCCACGTCTCGATCCCGGACTCAACAGATGGTGACGTTTGCAAGACAACAACCATCTGCGCGAACAGTTCGACGACGTTTGCAGCAGCATGGGCTATCAGCTCAGAGACAATGGATGCGGTTACCCTTGACGCTGCATCACAGACAGGAGCGCCTGCGATGGTGTACGATGCTGTATTCGTCATCGCCATACTGGCGTATCACCTGGCGTGATGGTATGGGGTGCCATTGGTCACACGTCTCGGTCACCTCTTGTTCGCATTGACGGCACTTTGAACAGTGGACGTTACATTTCAGATGTGTTACGACCCGTGGCTCTACCTTTCATTCGATCCCGGCGAAACCCTAGATTTCAGCAGGATAATGCACGGCCGCATGTTGCAGGTCCTGTACGGGCCTTTCTGGATACAGAAAATGTTCAACTGCTGCCCTGGCCAGCACATTCTCCAGATCTCTCACCAATTGAAAACGTCTGGTCAATGGTGGCCGAGCAACTGGCTCGTCACAATACGCTTGTCACTGCTCTTGATGAACTGTGGTATCGTGTTGAAGCTGCATGGGCAGCTGTACCTGTACACGCCATCCAAGGTCTATTTGACTCAATGCCGTTATTACGGCCAGAGGTGGTTGTTCTGAGTACTGATTTCTCAGAATCTATCACCCAAACTGCGTGAAAATGTAATCACATGTCAGTTCTAGTATAATATATTTGTCCCATGAATACCCGTTTAGCACATGCATTTCTTCTTGGTGTAGCAAGTTTAATGACCAGTGATGTATTTTTGGTATCATTCCTACAACTGGATGCTCGATGTCAGCAGTTTCTTCACTCAGCACAATCTAGAGCGCTGCACACGCGTGGCGAAGCTGCGTGGGCAGTCGCTCCCCATCAGTAGCCTTCCATACAGCTCAGCTTCACGCGGCCAGAAATTCTACATTTTCCTTCACACGGGTCAGTCGAGTGCGAGGTAATAGGAGTGCAGCTGAGATTGCATGCCATGGCCTCAGAGGGGCGAGTGGCGGGGGTGGTGGTGGGGGGGGGGGGGGAGTGCTTAGGATAGGTAATCCTTTATGCTGACAACAATCAAACAAATTGCATGCCAGTGGCTATGCATTAGACTAGTGATGTGGGGGGGGGGGTTCTTCCCCTCCCCTCCTTGGCTCTCGCAGGTTCGAATCCTGCCTCGGGCATGGATGTGTGTGATGTCCTTAGTTAGGTTTAAGTAGTTCTAAGTTCTAGGGGACTGATGACCTTAGAAGTTAAGTCCCTTAGTGCTCAGAGCCATCCTTCGCTCTGACATGTGACTGTATGTCATGATTCACACAATGGCCTTGGAGATGGCGAAGTGGATATGCTGCTGTCAGGGAAATACAGCATGTGCAGTTGTCTCAGCTCTAACATGACACCAGGCTGACGCTGATGTCACAACGCTCCTGCTCATATGTCCAGTGCTCCACTACTAATATGCCTTTTAAAGTATAGGGAATATCGAAAAAATTACTCTTGTTTAATTTCTTCCTCAATCTAATTTCAGTGAAAATATCGCAATCATCCGCGATTTTCTTTAGTCTAACACACGCAAAATTAGCATCATTACAAACACTGCACAAAAGTTATTAAATATGTGCTGCTCTGTTCCAGATACTGTACGGTGTCAACAGCTTTTATAATACCGTTTTACATTTGAGTCACTGCTCAGTTACTGCATTTGTTGCCGATTTCTCGACATATTTTCTACGTCCGTTGCCGCTTTTTCGGCATGCAACATATTTGCAGTGGTATGAGCGACTGTTATTGATAATTGTAAAAATGTTAACTCACATATGTCAATGTTATACTAATGGTTATTGTGTTAGTGTTGTGGATACAGTTTTCGTGGGCACTAGGTTGTAACGTAATCTGTCATATATTCACGTTCGTTGGTTGGTTTGTCGATGCTCTAGAAACACAGAGAAATCTAACGTTATGCCTTGGCAGTAACTCAAAAGACTCCGCCACAATTGTTGTTCACATGAGTCACGATATGCATCGCGTACCGTGAGAATGTTTTGAAAGTTATAGCGAGAGTTTTGACGATTTCTGTCCCTTACGCTAATTTTGCATGTTTTAGAATATAGAAACCCACTGGCGATGGCGATATTTTCGCTGAAATAAATTCTGGGAAGAAATTAGGCATGAATGTTCTGCATCACGGTGGGTCCAAAGTCCTGTATTGTTCTATGCAAACACGGGCCATTGGATGAGTTTTAAGTTACAATGATTGCTTAAGAATGGAACCGAAATCTGCAGCGATATGCATGGAATATCAAATTATTCGGGATGTCTTCTTTAGAGGCTTCGCGCTCGCGCACATGTTCACGTCGCGACACGTGGCCAGCCTGGCTAGGTTCACTGTGTCACACGAGGTCGATAGTGTCCAGCGTGAGTGTAGAGAATTGCAGAGACAGGCCGACCACAAGTGTTTGACGACCGGTCCTCCGGTCGCCTCCGCAGAGCACACAGTTCGATCGACGATATGCTGTGAGTCGGAACGCCGCCAGTTTGAACGAGGGGTATCAAGAACACATTGCTACCAAAATTGTATAGAGAAAAAACGCCGTACAGGCTTCGTTCTATGTTTATTTTTACTTATTTATTGCTTTCTTTAGATCTACTTTTCTATTATATAATCGGTCTCGTTTTAATTTTTTTAAGTTGTTAAATATTTTGATTGATTAGAAAGTTATGTCTCAGCACACTAATAGAATAAAAAATATTATTATTATTAATAATATTGATAATAGTAATAATAATAATAATACAGTGGAGTTGATAGTCTCCCATCGGGCGCCTCCCCAGGTGGCGGATAGGGGAATGCTCTCCAGATATGGAGGGTACCGGGGAAATAATATACCCGGGGTGGACCAAAACTATCAACCGAAATCCACTAACGTCTGCCTGGTATCCAGCGGTAAGGGGTCAGCGTCTGTTCGCCTAGATGGTGCGGCTGCAGCAACCTTCTTGATCTCAACAATCAAGTCGTATTCCTCGTGATCTTTCCTCAGAAGGATCACCACCAAGTTAGTTTTCAACTTGAAAACCAAACATGATGATAACACAAGGAATGAATCCACTATCCAGGGCACCAGTCGCAAGGCTGGCTTTACCTGGTCATCGGATTCCGGGGGACCAGGAGCATCATGTTACGCCTAAGATTGAGAACCAGACGACATCCAAATTATTACACACAACACAAGGACACTTCATCGGTACACTTAATACTAATACTCTCTTCAAACTGGGTAAGATCAAACAACTTACAGATGCGCTGCAAAAATTCCAGATCAAAATCCTTGCAATCCAGGAAACACGATTTACGGACGAAAATCATTTTGACACAGACAACTACAGGATCTACAAAGGAAAACCAGCAGTTAAAACTAATGAGAAAGGACTCAAACAGTTTGGTACAGCATTTGTAGTCCACAAATCTATCAGCGACTCTGTCATTGACTTTCAGTCTGCCTCAGAACGTATATCAACACTCTCCGTCAAATCGGCAACGCACACGCACCCACAAATAACTATAACAAGAAGAACCCCCAGAAAGTGGATGACTTCTGGAATGACCTTGAAGAGACGACAAACAAAATTGCCAAACACCATGTAATAATCTTGTTAGGCGACTTCAACTCACAATTAGGCAAAGAGAAAAAATACAGGAAAATCACCGAAATCCATACAGCTCACAAGAGAACTAACAAGAATGGGGAAAGATTGATAAGCTTTTGCGAAAACTTCGGCCTTGTAATTATGTCAACACAATTTTAAAAACCCAACAAGAAACTGTATACTTGGAAGTCGCCCAACACAGTGTTGGGTGAATTCCAGATAGACCATGTGGCCATCTCCAAGAGTAACACAGCAGAAATTCTGAATGTGAAAACGAGAAGATGATTTTTTGAATCAGACCACCATCTTCTACAGATAAAGACCAGATTACAACCCAATAGAAAAAAGCCAAAACTAAACAAAGTGCTGAGACCAGACCCCGAATACATAAAACTCAACAAGGAAAACATCTTACAGGAAATTTGTCAGACAAACACCACAAACTGGACAGAACTTGTGGACGTCCTCACATCCGCGATGAAATTGGGTCAACCCCCGAGAAGGAGAAAACACAGGTGGTGGAAAATAAATTGTGACCAAGCAATAGAAGAAAGGACCAATGCCTGGAAAAACTTCAATAGTCACAAAACATCAGAAAATGGCAACAATTTCTAGTAATCTGAAAACAAACATCGAAAACAATTCGGAGGGAAAAAAGAAATTGTGACAAACAGTGACTGGATGAGATAGAACAAGACTTTAAGAAGAACACCAGGAATTTTTATAAGACGCTTAAAGAACATATTGCAGGATACCAGCCACCCAATCCTTGCTTCAAGAAACCGGATGGTTCACTAGAAACTAACACGAAGAATAACTGCCAAATCCTCGCAGACTATTTCAACAAACTTCTCAACTGCGAAAGACCTAAAGAGGATATTTACTACCAGACGTTTACACCAAATCCCGACGCTAAACCACCAACCATCAACGAAATAGCAGAAATTATCAAGACACTGAAAAACAATAGAGCAGCAGGAGAAGATGGAATTATTGCAGAACTATGGAAGTTAAATGATGAAAGATTAACAGGAAAAATCCACAAAATCATATTAAACATTTGGAAAACAGAACAGATCCCTTCTGAATGGAAATGCGCACTCATCCATCCACTCCACAAAAAAGGGGACAAAACTGAACCAAATAATTACAGGGGTATCTCACTTCTGCCGGTCACATATAAAATCCTATCAAAAGTTCTCATGAATAGATTAGAAGAACAAGCTGACCCACAAATAGGAGAATACCAGGCTGATTTTCGCAAGGGACGATCATGCATAGAACGGATCTGGAATCTGAAAATGATTCTCCAGATGAGAAACACCCGAAACACAGTGGTCACTTTTGTAGATTTTAAAAAGGCCTACGACTCAATAGACAGAGTAGCGCTCTGCAACGCGCTGGAAGAATTCAGCATTCACAGAAAGACAAGAGCAATCAATCGGCAGACATTAACTGACACAGTCTCCAACGTCAAATATATGGAGGATATCTCTGAGCCATAGTCTAAAAAACTTCCACTTGATTATACACAAAAAAACCTTATAGAAGATTTCACTCCAAATACTAGTTTCTTCTCACTGTCATCTTCCGTAACACTTCGTCTACAAGTGGTTCGCCTCGTAACTGGATACACTTTTGATTGCGTTTAGGTATACTCCTTAACAAATTTTCCAGATAAAAGTGTGAGATAATGTTCCATTCCTGCAAAGCGGTCGTTAAGATGCCCTGTAGAGTCACTGGTGGAACAGGACTTTTGCAAACCGCTCGTTTTAGCATGACCCATGCGTATTCAATGCAGTTGAGATCTGGAGAGTACGGAGACTACACTTTGTATGATCATAAAATTATTTTTGTTGTAATTACTACGCAAACTAATCATTACTGATGACAAAATAGCTATCTCCTTTAAATCGATTCCATATACAAGAATATCCGTTTGAGATGAGAGAATTGTGTGTGTGAAATCTTGTGGGACTTAAATGCTAAGGTCATCAGTCCCTAAGCTTACACACTACATAACCTAAATTATCCTAAGGACAAACATACACACCCATGCCCGAGGGAGGACTCGAACCTCCGCCGGGACCAGCCGCACAGTCCACGACTGCAGCGCCCCTAGACCGCTCGGCTAATCCCGCGCGGCGAGATGAGAGAATTCAGTAGCGAGTTAATACTGGCGCTTAGATGGGATAGAATGCTCACACAATGATTTGGTTTACACGTGAGCAATGGGCATTACAAAAGACAAATTATCGATTAAGGAAATACAAAAACATAAAATCTGTGGAGATCATACAGTCTACACTAGCGAAGCAGCGGCGGCTCTTTGTTTTAAGTTCGTAGAGTGGTTTCATTACAGGAGCTACATTCAAACATTATATGGTCAGACATTCCCATATGGTATGAAACTTCTTTGTGTGAGTCTACTGAAATAACTAAGTGGGTGAAACTTCTGCTACTGAGTGAAACTTCGGCTCTTTACCGCCAGATGAAACTTCTAGTGAAACCACTGAGTGAAACTGAACCTAATATTTCGTTACTTATTTTTATCTTTTCAACACTGACCTACGGAATTTTCCCTGACAAAGACAACACAAACTTAACCTATTCATTTATTACCCACAATACACAAACCCAACGCAATCTGACTGCTGTACAGTGACAACATGGCTTCAAATAATTAACACAAAAGAATGGCCCTGAATTGGAAGAAATCCTAACAATAACCCATACTTTTCATAAGTCATTTACCTCACAGAAAATCTTCATAACACGAACTACAGCTATTACAGCAAGCAGCAACTACAGTCAGCTAAATAAAGAGATTCTAACTGTTATAGACTAACTACTAGGAGGCATATGGTTAGCAATAGAAAGATGTTGTTGAAGAGACAACAATGTATTTAGCAGATTTTACCTCATTCATGTGCCATCCACTTCCGAAAATTATATAAATGTCAATAATTCCACTAACCAAACATTACCAACTACATCCATCTTCGTTTTACAATGCATGTCCTACCAACACTGAGTCTCCATGAAGGACACATGTCCAAGCCGTCCGCTCGCTAACTGCTAACCGCTAACTGCTAGTCCGTCCAACCACAGAGTCTCTTACCGCAGAGCTCTCTCAGAAATATTAATTACAATCTATATTGGTGCAACATACAAACATATAAACAGGCTACTTACAGATACACTGACAGACATCATTGTCATTCCTGTTAAATCTCTACAGTTACAGTGGATATGGGTTGTGTCCCGTTACGTAATGTACCGTGCCCTGACTATGAACGGGGAAAGTTGATAGATTATTCGACCCGTTTCACTGATTTTTAAATGGTTCTGCTACGTACCCACTTCCAGTCCAGGAATTGGGCCATGCTTATTACCCTTTGGGATAAGATTTGATTCGTCAGATCTCCTTTAAGTAATCAGTAGAAGGCTGCACGACATATTATCGCAAGGTCTACTGGGTAGATTCCGAGGATCATCCAAGTAAAGCATCGGTTGGCCTAGTGGTGAGGGCCCTTTGAGTCTGATGTGGTCACCCCTCTATGCACGTCGCAGTAGTTGCCTATTCCGCGTGCGCCAAAGCTTGCGCTCCCAAACACTTGCTGCGTAGCCAAGGTAGACCTGAAAATATCCTCATCTTAGGTAGTCTCTGCAGGCTGCGGTAATTTGTAGTTTACTGACTAGGTGTGGGTCGTTTTGTGCATAATGTTGCATCCTTTGCTTACGATTGTCTGAATGTGTTGTATGAATTCGTCTAGTTGGATTGCAGTACCTTGCATATCTGTTCGTCTGGTGATAGAGATGTTTTCTAATTTGACTGTAGAGTTTCTACATGATGAAAGTCGAAGAATGTATGTGGTTTCCAGTGGGGGTATAGTTAATATTTTATCTACGCACGATCGATGTATCAGAAAGCCACAGCCAAGACATCATCAACGTATGGCAACACCCATCGACTTGGACATCTTCATCAAATTGGCACAAGAGATTCGATTTCCAAATACCAAAATACTGGTCCACAAATAGACCCTTGTGGGCACCTTTTGGTACGTCCTTCCATCGCTTTTTGTGTGCAGGCTGACCATTCCACATCTCAATCCAGCTGTATAGTAACCTCTGGAGGACCTGTAGTCCACACACCTGGGCAAACATCGCGGGCCACCATAAATTATCAAACGCTCCCGCGATGTCAGTTAATATCGTTATTGCGCATTTTTTGCGTACCGATTGTTGTTGGCACATTCGATTTCCGATTAGTACCTTTGGCTCACGGTGGTGGCGCCACCTCTAGGCCGCAACGGCGATAAAGAGATACGGTAGTATGTTGTGAGTTGGGGTGCATCATGATTTCGCAAACGCTTGTAAACGTATTTTTGGGTTAGCAGGGGCAGCTACAGGACCTTGCAAGGTTTGTGCTCTGCTCTACACGTGGAGCACTACTGAAATGGTAGACAACGAGTAACTGTGACCTTGAGTGTTGCAGTTCCTAGCACCATGGTGACTTTGATTTTACTCTGCATAGCTGTAGTTTATCTGAGAAGATGAGCAGTACAGAAATCGAGTCCAAGGGTAATCCAGATTCCAGTGTCTGGATCCCAAGAGCAAGAGATGGAGAGTGAATTTCTAGAGTGAAAAGTACAGCAGATAGCCATAAAAATTTAATACATAAGGGGCGTTCAAAAAGAATCGAGTCGGAGTCTGAAATGCGCAAACCGATGACAGGAGGGTAATATCGTGGCGTGTGTAGCGCGGTGTGGTTCCGACCAGAGCGTCGAAGTTCACAGCCCGTCGCTAGAGGGCACGCGTGCTCGTCAAGTGATTATACAGAGCTAGCAGCAGCACGCATCAATCGTCCAACGCTGCCAGTCGCATTGCGAACAGTGACATGGAGGCATCAACAGAAGAACAAAGAGGTTTGTTCGTTTCCTGACAGCGGAAGGAGTAGGAGGAGTGGACATTCATCAACAAATGTCACAAGTGTACGGCGAACACTGCATGTCCCTTGCAAAGGTCAAGAAGTGGCACAAGCGCTTCAGGGAAGGACGGGTGTCGTTAGCCTATGATGCACGGTCTGGAGCACCACACTGCGTTACCGATGACATCGTCCAGTTGGTAGATGCACTCATTACCCAGAACCGCCTAGTGACAGTAAAAGCCATAGTCGCCGTTGTCAGATCGAGCGTCGGAATTGTTCACACCATCATGAACGACTGCACATGCGCAAAGTGTGTGCCCAGTGGGTGCCCCACAGTCTACAACCACACAAGGAAGCATGTCGAATGGCCCACTGTCTTGTTCATCTGCAGCGATATGCTCGGGAAGGGAATGCGTTCCTGGCACGAGTGGTGGCTCGAGATGAGTCATGGTGTCGTCACTTAGAACCAGAATCAAAACGACAGAGTCTCCAGTGGAAGTATCCAGGTTCACCAACATCAAAAACAGCCAAGACCATCCACACGAGTGCGGGAAAGGTTATAGTGATGTTCTTCTTTGACCAAGACGGCCCCCTTCTGATTCACTTCCTGCAGCACGGGACAACAGTGAATGCCCAGCGTTACTCGCAAACCTTGACCACCCTTCGCCAAGCGATCAAACCAAAACGACCAGGCAATCTCACCTACGGGGTCATTCTGCTCCACGACAATGCAAAGTCTCAAACGGTCAACACAGTCGCGACACTCGTGCAGAAATTCAAATGCGAGGTTCTCGGCAGCCCTCCATACAGTCCGGACCTCTCTCCTTGTAATTACGCCATTTTTGGTCCCCTTAAAAAGTCTGTGAGGGTAAAAACGAGTAACCTCGGATGACGGCGTCAACATTTTATGAGGCAGCCATTCACCGCCTTGTGTCACAGGGGGACAAGTGTCTCAACAGCCAGGATCAATACTTCTAACATACAGGTACTGGTTCCTGTAATTATGCCTCCGGCTCGTTTCTTTTTGAACGCACCTTATAGTAAACGTACAGTATTTCAAGTTGACAGCTTAATATAAAGGTGGAAGTCGTCACAGTGGAGAACCAGTCCTATGTAAGACCCGAAGAGCGATCTTCCATGTGGAGGTGGGTAATGGGATGTCAGTACCTAGTTTCAACGGAACTTGGAATAATATGTGATTTGTGGTGTAGCATTGCGTCAAGCTGCCAGTGGTTGGTGAGCACAGCGTGTCAACATAAGCTTGCGAATAAAATGTACGCAAAAGGAAAACTGCACGTCTTAGCAGTAATAGCCGTGGTGGGCAGGACAATGTCATCACTCCAGGGCAAGACACTTGTTATGAGATACGAGGGTCACTGCAAAAGAAATGCATACTATTTTTGTAAAAATTCAGTTTTCATTCTGCATGTGTGAAAGCTTTACAGAATGTAGATACATCCTTCCCGCATGTTTTCAAACTTAGTTCAACCAGTTCCTATGAGTGGCGCCGTCACAGCATGTCTTCAAGATGGCTGCTACACTTGATGTTCGTCAGAAGCAGAATTCCTGTGCTGTGAAAACGAGACAGTGGGAAACATCCACAAGAGGTTGAGAAAGGTGTGTGGAGATGCTGCTGTCGATCGCAGTACAGTTAGTCGGTGGGCAAGCAGGTTACGTGATGAAAGCGGGCACGGCAATATAGAGGATTGTCCTCGCAGCGGCAGGCCTCGTACGGCACACACTACAGACAATGTGCAGAGAGTTAACGAATTGGTGACTGCTGACAGACGCATCACAGTGAAATGAATTGTCACGCTACGTTAGGATAGGGGAAGGAAGTGTTTGCAGAATACTGAAAGTGTTGGCGATAAAAAAGGTTTGTGCCAGGTGGGTTCCCAGGATGTTGACAGTGGCTCACAAAGAAACAAGAAAAACGGTATGCAGCGAACTTTAGGAACAGTACGAGAATGGTGGAGATGAATTTCTTGGAAGAATTGTGACAGGTGATGAAACATGGCTCCATCATTTTTCACCAGAGACGAAGAGGCAATCAATGAAGTGGCATCATGCAAATTCACCCAAGAAAAAAAATTCAAAACCACACCTTCTGCTGGAAAAGTTATGGCTATGACGTTTTTCCGAAGGACTCTTGCTTGTGGACATCATGCCAACTGGAACCACCATAAATTCTGATGCATATGTCACGACACTGAAGAAACTTCAAGCTCGACTGAGTCGTGTTCGACCACATCGGCAAAAGCAGGATGTTTTTCTGTTGCAAGACATTGCATGGCCACATGTCAGTCAAAAAACCATGGAAGCGATCACAGAACTCGGATGGACAGCACTGAAACACTCTCCTTACAGTCCTGACCTGGCTCCATGAGAATATCATCTCTTTGGGAAACTGAAAGAATCTCTTCGTGGAACAGGGTTCGAAGATGATGACTCCCTTGTGCACGCTGCCAAACAGTGGCTCCAACAGGTTGGTCCAGAATTTTACCGTGCGGGTATACAGGCGCTGGTTCCAAGATGGCGTAAGGCAGTGGAGAGGGATGGAAATTATGTGGAGAAACGAAAATATTGTTCCTAAAGGATGTATCTAGACACTGTAAAACTTTCAAACATGTAGAATAGAAGATGAATTTAAAAAAAATTAGTGTGCATTTCTTTTGAAGTGACTCTCGCGCTTAACCAAGTGCGGGGTTTCAATGTAACAAATGTGCACTGGAGCCGTGTAAATAATAGGTAATTTTACAGCAGAGGCATTCAGAGTCCAGCAGCACCACCACAATGCCAGCTCCACGCTGGACGATGAAAAGACGTGCCTCATCAGTTGTAGCCATGCGTTCGAGACCCACCAGCACTGAACGTCTTTGTGGGATAGAGTGCGACATCGTCAGTGGCAGATTCCCGCCAGAGGCCAGCGGGCTGTGCCCTGAGCACAGCATCCTTCCTCTGCCTAGGCGGTGGACGTCGCCGGGCCTAAGGCGCCGAGTGCAAGCGTCCGCCACTGCAGCGGCTGACAGCCATCAGCCGTAACTCTGTCCGACGTCAGCATTGCGGGTCGCTGACAATGTTCCTTCTCGTCAGGAAGGAAGCCGACGCCTGTGGGGGTTCGCCAGCCTAGGTCGTGGAAGAGGGGTGAGTCTGCTACACATGGCAAACGACGTAATACGTATCAGAAACTAATAAAGTACTGTTCCTCGGTCGTCAGGGTATCTACTGGGCCCCAATGGTCCGCAATCACACCACTCACCCTACCGAATACCGACAGCACTTACAAGCCTAAGCGGGCGCACGATCGCAACAACATAGTCTCGATTCCTCGGTGCCTCGTTCTCCCTGTTGCAGGAATCCAGGTAATTTTGTGAGGATTAGGTGATGAATTTAGTGGACTACGAGATAATAAATGTAATCAGTGTGACATTTGGAAGTTTGGGTCAGCCCGGGGAACATACACGGACAACCGAATTCGTTAAGGCGACCGATCGCGTTAAGCAGGAAATCTGGTTCAAAAAATGGTTCAAATGGCTCTGAGCACTATGGGACTTAACAGCTGTGGTCATCAGCCCCCTAGAAATTACAACTATTTAAACCTAACTAACCTAGGACATCGCTCACATCCACGCCCGAGGCGGATTCGAAACTGCGACCGTAGCGGTCACGCGGTTCCAGACTGAAGCGCCTAGAACCGCTCGGCCACAGCGGCCGGCAGGAAATATGGGTTCGAGTACCCTGTCAGTCATTAAGTTCCATATACCTAGTAGATAATGTCGGAAGTTACATGCGGCTTTTTGTATACAGAGAAGTTGCAGCATTAGAAAATTGTAGCGAAATGCAGGAAGATCTGCAGCAGCGGATAGGCACTTGGTGCAGGGTGTGGCAATTGACCCTTAACATACACAAATGTAATGTATTGTGAATACATAGAAACAAGGATCCTTTATTGTATGATTATATGATAGCGGGACAAACACTGGTAGCAGTTACTTCTGTAAAATATCTGGGAGTATGCGTACAGAACGATTTGAAGTGGAATTATCATATAAAATTAATTGTTGGTAATGCGGGTGCCAGGTTGAGATTCATTGGGAGAGTCCTTAGAAAATGTAGTCCATCAACAAAGGAGGTGGCTTACAAAACAATCGTTCGAACTATACTTGAGTATTGCTCATCAGTGTGGGATCCGTACCAAGTCGGGTTGACAGAGGAGATAGAGAAGATCCAAACAAGAGTGGTGCGTTTCGTCGCAGGGTTATTTGGTAAGCGTGATAGCCCTACGGAGAAATTTAGCAAACTCAAGTGGCAGACTCTGCAAGAGAGGCGCTCTGCATCGTGGTGTAGCTTGCTGTCCAGGTTTCGAGAGGGTGCGTTTCTGGATGAGGTATCGAATATATTGCTTCCCCCTACTTATATCTCCCGAGGAGATCACCAATGTAAAATTAGAGAGATTCGAGCGCTCACGGAGACTTTCCGGCAGTCGTTCTTCCCGCGAACCATACGCGACTGGAACAGGAGAGGGACGTAATGACAGTGGCACGTAAAGTGCCCTCCGCCACAATCCGTTGGGTGGATTGCGGATTATAAAAGTAGATGTGGATGTAGATTGGACAGTAGATCTATGCTTAATACAGCTAGTGTCAAAGAATTCGCAAGAAGCTAATTAATTTCGAAGTAATTCGTGCAGCTATAGATCGTCAACAGAGTATGTTCTTTGAGACGTGCATGCAAATCCTATCAGTAGATCTAAAGCGGGGGAATTCAACACACTTGTTATGCGGCCTTGATTTCTTACTCATGTTAATCCTAAAACAATTCTCATTAGAAGCCACAACTTTGGTTTCTCTATCCGATGTTTCCACAGTACACTTACTTGCAAAGTGACCGTACACAGTCGACGTGCCCGTTGCCAGCCAGTGTCTCGCCTGTGGCGCACGTGTCGCAGCGCCAGGACTGTCCGCTCCACACTGCAACTACAGCGACATGCCCCCGAGCACGGTGCAACGGACGCAGTAATCGATTCGTTACACTGACGGGGAATGTCCCAGTGGTCATCCATATTCACGGTACGAGGGCCTTAGCTGCTTGTGCCAATATAGAACACTAGACGCTAATTCATATTTCACAATGTTACAAGCGCCCGTAAAATGGCGTTTCACCGCTGCGGTTCAGTGGCAAATTGATCAGCTTTCTATGTCATTATTATCATATTCATTTTTATGCGCAATGATTTATTTGTTATTTTCGTAAAATATTCGTGAGTTAATACATACATATAGATGATTTACCGCGTGAACGGAAAGCCCAGTTTCATGGAGGTATTTGAATAGTCAAAGAGACTGCTCTGAATTGTGTTTTGTATGGAAACGTCACAGTCACTGAAGAAAATTACCTGCAAACCGGAATGTACGTTGTAACAACGAACAGTCGTACCTGTCATGTCGACACCTTTGTTGATTATTTTCCTACTGTTAGTCAACATTGTAATAAGTATATACCCAAAACTTTAGCTGCCGGCGCGAACTATAAGACATTAAAAATAACTACGAAACATGACAACTTTCTATATGGGTCCCGTGTCTATTGTACAGCCTTGCATGTGTATCCGAAGGAACCTAGCATCATTCTTCTTAACAGCACAGGCTCTGCAATATCGTATTTATCCGCCTATGTCAGGCAGCGACTTTCAAAATGTCCTCCCCTGTACGCGAACTACGTAATGTGTATTCGAGTACAGTTTGAGACGCAGGGACAACAACACAGGAAGTGCTGCGGCTGTGAGTCTTGCACGGGTAGCCAAAGCGATTAATGCGACCGCTCGCGGAAAGCGGGAAATCCGGGTTCGAGTCCCGGGCCGGCACAAGTTTTCACTGTCGTCATTCTCTTATACAGCTAATCGTCGTTCGTATTCGCAACTGCGAAAACGTTTCATGTATTGAATTTTGTCGCTACGCTACGGCAACGCTACCTAGGGACAAGGTGGCGCTGCCTACTTGCCGCTCTTTCGTCAAGCGATGCGGGCACTGATTCGCTTTTGAAAGCTGTCGAGGGACAGCTGAGCATTCGCGACGAAATACAACGTACATTTTATCTGTAACTCCCTGTCCCGTTTTGTATGCTGTATGTGCACATAATTACAAAATTTCTAATACCTATACATCAATTTTATGTCTCCTAAACTACTGCGAAAATGTGAAATATTGATACAGTGCTCCAGATATACAATTTTTGTGCTCCATGAACATCAGTGAAGTATGAAATTGACCGCCCTGTGAGTAGCAGATTTTTCTTTCCTTTATTGAATTTCGATTGCTCCCCCCCCCCCCCCCCCCCCTAAGGGAGCGGGCTGGCAGCAGCTTAGTACGCTGCTCTTCAGCCGACAGACTTTTTAAAACGTAAGAATAAGATAAGAAACAATAAAAGCAGGCGATAAAACGGTGTGACTTAAATTGTAAAACGGCGGAAAATTGTGGAAAGTTAAAACAAAAAACAAAGGGTTGGCAATGCTAATCAAATACACAGGAAGCAGACGGGTAAAATAGTAGACAGACAATTAAAAAACATGGCGCCAGTCTGGTTTCTGTTCGCAAGAGATATATAAATCACACCCAGCGACAGTATGATTTCCGTTCGCAACACTTCAGAAAACACACACAACGCTGAACACTCACTGTGAACACTGCACTAAAATATCGGCACAAAGATGACACACCATAGCCAAGGGCAGATGGGGGGGGGGGGGGGAGGTGGGGTGGACCTGGACAGATGAGGGGGGAAAACAAGGAGGGAGGAGAGGAAAAACGAAAGGGGGGGGGGGGGGTGAGTAGCAGACATTCGTTTTTGTAGAAAACCGGACCATAGTTAGGAATGAGACCTGTCTAATATCGGTACATTCTCAAGAGTGCTCTGCGTATCTAATCCGATTTTGAAAGACAGAAGAGTTATAATCTTCTGTATCCTGTAAAACGTATTACACTGATGAAAAAATATGGTAGAGCACTTGCCCGCGAAAGGCAAAGGTCCCGAGTTCGAGTCTCGGTCGGGCACACAGTTTTAATCTGCCAGGAAGTTTCATATCAGCGCACACTCCGCTGCAGAGTGAAAATCTCATTCTGGAAAAAATATGCAGTCTATCGGTTGAACAATATTCGTCATATCTAAAGTATCTGTACATCTGAGGCTCATAATGATTCAGAATCTAGGTGACTGAACCAAGAACTGAGAAGAAGGGACTGGTTACCAAGATATGGAAGAAAAGTGTGACGGTTGAAAAATGAAAAATTTTCCTTTCCAATTTTTGGTCAAATGTTGAAACGCAGTGAAAATAATACTCCATATAAAGTACACATTCGATTTTTGTTCTAATTTTCAAAGCCAAACTAAGAGTGCAAAATGGACAAATCGGCTATCAAATTCACCAGTATGAGGTGTAATTTTAGAAAAAAATTTAAATTGTTTGAAAGTAACTACGTAATTAAGAACAAAATTTGAAAATAAAACAATGAGAAAAATGATCAAATATTTTGTTAAATGATTTGTCTAATAATAAGATGTAGAGTACATTATGCACTTGGCAACATAATCAAAGGATGACTTTTTCCAAATCGCGTAATTCGAACCCATTGTGAAGCTTAAATTCGAAATTTAGCCTACAGGTGCCCACAACCACCCTCTGTGTGGCGCTCTGTGACGTCTCCCCTACCCTCGACGGCGCTTCAGATAGCAAGCTGTCGACATATGGACGTGTAAGGCGGGTTGGTAATGCCACATTGGCACCAAACATCAGCACAATTCTGCCCAACGCACAATCATAGGATAGGAAGATCGTCACATGCCCTCTTACCCACATTCCACCCGTTTTTTCTATGTCTCTTTGATGGCGGTCAGTGTAGAAATCGCGAGGTTTTCTTGTGGGTGGCCGAGGGAAACATTTCAGGTTCACTGGCGCTAAGAATAGACCTGCAAAGGCCTCAGGGGGTGGTATAAAGGTGCCAATCAAAACCACAGCTGTGAGCATGTCGTATTGAGTTTTTTTTAGTGACTTCATTTTTTAGTTTTCGTAGTGTGAGTGCGCCAGATACGTTCGTTTTGTGTGCGGTCGTGTTCTGTGATATTATAAAATTATATCTTTGTTTTTTTGTTTCGTTGTTATTGTTACCGTGTAACTTTTCGTTGCAATAAAGAAATAAGCAATAAGTTATTTTTACTCCAATTTACCGTATTTCGCTCTGTGATACATAATTAAAGACATCCGGTTATGGGCCCAGGCAAACGCATACATACGATATCTGTTTCTGTTCTGTGAATTCATTGCTTTTGGTCGGGGTTTTATTCGCGTGAATCGGCCGCTCAAGTTCTGGAACCGTCGTATTTCACTCGTCTATTGTGGAAAACTTTCGTTTTCGTTTTGAACTGAGTATTAAAAGTCTGACTTACATTCAGCCTACACAAAGGTGCATAAATTGAAAACGGACAGTATCCACAAATCTGACGGTAAAAATTTCCAACTGTGAAAATATCAGTTGCAAATTATTTTTAGTGCCGAAAAAGTGCTCGATATCGTCGAGGGAAAACCGAGGCCAAATGAAGCTGGTGAGAGTCAAACCGCTTGGGACTACTTAAATGCGAAAGCGATACTCATTCTATCTACTGCGATGGAATATGACCAATTGCAATCTGTTATGAGGTGCACAAATGCAGTGGAAATGTGGGCCAGACTAATGGCTATTCATGAACAGCGATCCGCAGTTAATAAAATGACCTTGAAGCACAAATTTTTTGATTACAGAATGTCACCAACAGACACAATCGCACAACCCAACAGTCAAGTTGAGTCCTTGTTACGAGCATTAGCTGACATTGGAGAACCTGTTACAGAAGTTGACAAAATGGCCAAAAATTTTCGGAAGTGTGCCAGCAAAGTTTGCAATTTTTTCGACTGCCTAGGACTCGTGTGCTGAAGATCAACAAACGTTCGATAATTTGACTTGAAGGTTATTGAAAGAACAACAAAAACTTTTACAATGTGATGAAAACTCAACAGCCTTCGCAGCAGTTAATGTGGACAAAACACGCAAGTTCAATTCAGATACCGGTAACAATAGTATGTCTAGTATGGTCGGTAGAAAACAAGTTGAATGTTATTACTGCAACAAAAAGGGACATTTTAAATATGAGTGCAGAAAACTATTAGCAAAACTTAATACGAAAACAGATACGTCTGAGCACCCAGCTTTGAGTGCAGAACATGCGTATGTTTTTGCTCCAGGTTGCGAAAACATTTGGTTAGCTGACAGTGCTGCGTCAAAACATACGACGTCACACAAAGAGTGGTTCAACACATTTAAGCCAATTCGGCCAGATGACTCATTTGTTCAAATTGGAGACAACTCGATCTTCAAAGCAGAAGACATTGGATGAATTGAAGTATTGTCATTAGTTGAGGGCTAATGGCAACCTCTCACTTTGGAAAACACTTTATATTTTCCTAAGCTGAAGAAAACTTTATTTTCAGCGGGAGCAGTCACAAAAAGAGGACTGAAAGTTGTTTTTGATGACAAGAGATTGGAAGTTCACAGTTCAGGTCTAATTGCGGCAGGAATTAAGGTGGACAATCAGTGTTATCAAATGCTATTTAAATGTCCTTGTGTACTACAGGCAAATCCTGCTTCCCTTAACTCCTCCATGATCTGCCATGAGAGACTTGGGCACACACATTTCAGTGATCTCAAGAATATGGCTGATCTGAACTTAATACCTGGTTTCAATATGGCAAGATGAAAAGAAAATCTTTTTAATTAAAATTTAGAATCAAGATCGATAGTTCCTGGTGAATTTATTCATGTAGATTTGAGTGGATGGATGAGGAAAGCATCTCTTGGAGATGCACATTTGTACATAGTTTTCAAGGATGATTGCACTTCATACAGGTTCATGTAATTTCTTAAAAGTAAGCATGATACTTACCCTGTGTTTTCGGAATTTCAGAGACTGATTGAAAGGCAAACTGGAAACAAAATCAAAGTTCTGAGAAGTGACAATGGAAACGAAATCAAAAATAAGCAATTTGGAGATTATTTCAAGCAAAATGGTATAACACACGAGAAAACAAGTCTCTATACACCACAACAGAATGACCGAATTGAACGAGAAAATATGTCCATTGCTGAGTGTGCACACACTATGTTATTAAGTACTGATTTGTCTAACGAATTGAAAGCAGAGGCAGTAAACTGTGCTGCATATATATTAAATCGTCGACCATGTAAAGCAAACGACGATGTTAGGCCATATGAAAATGGTTTGGAAAATCTCTTTCTTTAGGACACATGAGGAAGTTTGGATCAGCAGCATACGTACACGTTGCAGATAAATTTAGATCAAAATGAACTAGTAAGTCAAAGAAATTGATCATGATTGGCTATGATATGCATAGTACCAAATACCACCTCTACAATCCCGAGTCAAAGAAAATACAATCTTCTGCAATGTCTCTTTCTATGAAGAACAAAGCCATCGCTTAAACGTAGAAGATATACTGAATTTTACCTGGGAGACCATGTTGCAGAAGATGTTCAAGAGGAATCTGAAGAGGATGATACTGGTGCACAAATGAAAGAAAATCAAAGGATGAATCTGAGATATCGGTCTAATCTGCGAGTACCTGCTCGTTTTCCGGACCAATATATAGCTTGTTCTGCCATTATCTTTGAACCTCAGACTTCTGAAGAAGCAGTGGCATCGAAAGAGTCATCAAAGTGGAAACAGGCAATGGAAGTGGAAATGACATCCTTGAAGAAGAACAAAACGTGGGATCTAGTACTATTACCACACAACCGCAAGGCAGTTGGATGTAAGCGGGTCGTTCGTGTGAAGCAGAATGCTGAGGGAAAAATTGACCGCTTTAAATCTGGATTATGTGCAAAAGGTTACTCACAACGAGAAGGCATTGATTATGAAGAGACATTCTCTCCTGCGGTCCGATATGATTCAGAGTTTTACTAGCCATAGCAGCTTCACGAGATATGGAAATTAGGCGGCTTGATGTTACGACTGCATTCCTGAATGGAGATTTGAAAGAAGAAGTTTACAGGAGCAACCAAAAGGTTTTATTGTAGAAGACTCAAACAATGTTTGCAAATTGAAGAAGAGTCTAAAATGGTTAAAATGGCTCTGAGCACTATGGGACTTAACTGCTGAGGTCATCAGTCCCCTAGAACTTAGAACTACTTAAACCTAAGAAGATCACACACATCCATGCCCGAGGCAGGATTCGAACCTGCTACCGTACTGGTCGCGCGGTTCCAGAATGTGGCGCCTAGAACCGCTCGGCCACTCTGGCCGACCGAAGAAGAGTCTATATGGACTCAAAGAATCACAACGTTGTTGAAAGAAAAACTTGTACAGTTTCTGACAATGTTTAGCTTTGTGCAACTGAATGCAGACAAATGTATTTTCCATGCTTTAACAGATGACTCAGATGTTTACCTGGCTCCTTATGTGGATGACGGCTTGCTTATTAGTAAGTCTCCAAAAATACTGGAAAATGTTTTGACGGCACTGAGATCAATGTTTGAAATTACTCTGCGCAATGGAAAATACTTCTGTGGATTGGAAATTGAAAAAAGCCCTTCTGCAAAAGAAATATATATAGGCCAGCAAAGATAGATCAATTATTTACTTCAGAAGTTCAACATGGACGATTCAAAGCCGAACTCCACTCCTTTTGAGGTTGGAACCAAGTTGCACAGTGGGCAGTCTCCTGTAAACCAACATGAGGGAAAGAAGATGAAAAGCTAACATTATCGGCAGGCAGTCGGCATCTTAATGTTTGCAGCAACTGTCTCACGTCCTACAACATGTTCATTGTGAGCATGGTGAGTAGTCTTTTACATAATCCGGGTCTCGATCATTGGCATGCCGTCAAAAGGGGGACCGGGGACCTCACCATAAGGTATAAAGCTGACTCTAGTGGACTGGTGGTCTACTCAGATGTCGACTTTGCTGGTGACTGTGTCACTCATTGGTCAACAACAGGCAATGGGAGCTTGTTAGCAGGTGGGCCTGTAACATAGTGTTCACGTAGGCAGAAATGTGTAAGCATATCAACAATGGAGGCTGAATACGTAGCAGATTCAGATGCTGCTACTGAACTTGTTTCGTTGCGTGGTTTTCTCAGTGAACTTGATTCTCAATTAGACAAACCAACAAAACTCCACGTTTGCAATCAGAGTGCTCTTCGCCTGAATAGAAACACAGGACATCACAAACATACCAAGCACTTTGATATTGTTGTTGTTGTTGTTGTCTGCCGTCCTGAGACTGGTTTGATGCAACACTCCATGCTACTCTATCCTGTGCAAGCTTCTTCATCTCCCAGTACTTACTGCAACCTACATCCTTCTGAATCTGCTTAGTGTATTCATCTCTTGGTCTCCCTCTACGATTTTTACCATCTACGCTGCCCTCCAATGCTAAATTTGTGATCCCTTGATGCCTCAGAACATGCCCTGCCAACCGGTCCCTTCTTCTTGTCAAGTTGTACCACAAACTCCCCTTCTCCCCTATTCTATTCAATACCTCCTTATTAGTTACGTGATCTACCTATCTAATCTTCAGCATTCTTCTGTAGCACCACATTTCGGAAGCTTCTATTCTCTTCTTGTCCAAACTATTTATCGTCCATGTTTCACTTCCATACATGGCTACACTCCATACAAATACTTTCAGAAACGACTTCCTGACACTTAAATCTATACTCGATGTTGACAAATTCCTCTTCTTCAGAAACGCTTTCCTTGCCATTGCCAGTCTACATTTTATATCTGCTCTACTTCGACCATCATCAGTTATTTTGCTCCCCAAATAGCAAAACACCTTTACTACTTTAAGTGTCTCATTTCCTAATCTAATCCCCTCAGCATCACCTGACTTAATTCGACTACATTGCATTATCCTCGTTTTGCTTTTGCTGACGTTCATCTTATATCCCCCTTTCAAGACACTGTCCATTCCCTTCAACTGCTCTTCCAAGTCCTTTGCTGTCTCAGACAGAATTACAATGTCATCGGCGAACCTCAAAGTTTTTATTTCTTCTCCATGGATTTTAAAACCTACTCCGAATTTTTCTTTTGTTTCCTTTACTGCTTGCTCAATATATAGATTGAATAACATCGGGGAGAGGCTACAGCCCTGTCTCACTCTCTTCCCCACCACTGCTTCCCTTTAATGCTCTTCGACTCTTATAGTTACCATCTGGTTTCTGTACAAATTGTAAATAGCCATTCGCTCCCTGTATTTTATCCCTGCCACCTTTAAAATTTGAAAGAGAGTATTCCAGTCAACATTGTCAAAAGCTTTCTCTAAGTCTACAAATGCTAGAAACGTAGGTTTGCCTTTCCTTTATATTTCTTCTAAAATAAGTCGTAAGGTCAGTATTGCCTCAGGTGTTCCAACATTTCTACGGAATCCAAACTGATCTTCCCCGAGGTCGGCTTCTACCAGGGTTTCAATTCGTCTGTAAAGAATTCGTGTTAGTATTTTGCAGCTGTGACTTATTAAACTGATAGTTCGGTAATTTTCACATCTGTCAACACCTGCCTTCTTTGGAATTGGAATTACTATATTCTTCTTGAAGTCTGAGGGTATTTCGCCTGCCTCATACATCTTGCTCACCAGATGGTTGAGTTTCGTCATGACTGGCTCTCCCAAGGCCATCAGTAGTTCTAATGGAATGTTGTCTACTCCCGGGGCCTTGTTTTGACTCACGTCTTTCAGTGCTCTATCAAACTCTTCACGCAGTATTGTACCTCGCATTTCATCTTCATCTATATCCTCTTCCATTTCCATAATATTGTCCTCAAGTACATCGCCCTTGTATAGACCTTCTATATGCTCCTTCCACCTTTCTGCTTTCCCTTCTTTGCTTATAACTGGGTTCCCATCTGAGCTCTTGATATTCATACAAGTGGTTCTCTTTTCTCCAAAGATCTCTTTAATTTTCCTGTAAGCAGTATCTATCTTACCCCTAGTGAGATAAGCCTCTACATCCTTACATTTGTCCTCTAGCCATCCCTGCTTAGACATTTTGCACTTCCTGTCGATCTCATTTTTGAGACGTTTGAATTCCTTTTTGTCTGCTTCATTTACTGCATTTTTATATTTTCTCCTTTCATCAAATAAATTCAATATTTCTTCTGTTACCCAAGGATTTCCACTAGCCCTCGTCTTTTTACCTACTTGATCGTCTGCTGCCTTCACTACTTCATCCCTCAGAGCTACCCATTCATCTTCTACTGTATTTCTTTCCCTCATTCCTGTAAATTGTTCCCTTATGCTCTCCCTCAAACTCTCTACATCCTCTGGTTTAGTCAGTTTATCAAGGTCCCATCACCTTGATTTCACCCCTTTTTGCAGTTTCTTCAGTTTTAATCTACTGTTCATAACCAACAGATTGTGGTCAGAATCCACATCTGCCCCTGGAAATGTCTTACAATTTAAAAACTGGTTCCTAAATCTCTGTCTTACCATTATATAATCTATCTGATACCTTTTAGTATCTCCAGGGTTCTTCCATGTATACCTTCTTTCATGATTCTTGAACCAAGTGTTAGCTATGATTAAGTTATGCTCTGTGCAAAATTCTACCAGACGGCTTCCTCTTTCATTTCTTACCCCCAATCCATATTCACGTACTATGTTTCCTTCTCTCCCTTTTCCTACTCTCGAATTCCAGTCAGCCATGACTATTAAATTTTCGTCTCCCTTCACTACCTGAATAATTTCTTTTATGTCATCATACATTTCATCAATTTCTTCATCATCTGCAGAGCTAGTTGGCATATAAACTTGTACTACTGTAGTAGGCGTGGGCTTCGTGTCTATCTTGGCCACAATAATGCGTTCACTATGCTGTTTGTAGTAGCTTACCAGCACACCTATTTTTTTATTCATTATTAAACCTACTCCTGCATTACCCCTATTTGATTTTGTATTTATTACCCTGTATTCACCGGACAAAAAGTCTTGTTCCTCCTGCGACCGAACTTCACTAATTTCCGCTATATCTAGCTTTAACCTATCCATTTCCCTTTTTAAATTTTCCAACCTACCTGCCCGATTAAGGGATCTGACATTCCACGCTCATACCATTATATATGCGAACATGTTGAAAATAATGAGACTGAAGTTTATTATGTTTATTCTGATAAACAGTGGGAGACTTATTCACAAAACCTTTAACAAGTGACAAATTCATATCAAACAGGAAAGCTCTGTCTATGATCTCAAAATAAGCTCAATAATACAAGAGTGAGAGCGCTGACTGCATTGAGCTTGTTGTATTGAGTTTTTTTTTTTTTTTTTCGTTTTCGTGGCTTCATTTTCAGTTTTCGTGGTGTGAGTGCGCCAGATATTTATGTTCATTCTGTCTGCGCCCGTGTTCCGTGACATAAAATTATATCTTTGTTTTCTGGTTACAGTTACGGTGTAACTTTTGATTGCAGTAAAGAAAGGAGCAATAAGTTATTTTTACTCCAATTTACCGTATTTCGCTCTGTGATTTTGTGCCAAACATAATTAAAGACATCATCTTCTCTTGGGGCATTGATTCCCTCACATTTCACGTTCTAAAACGACAGTTTACTGTGCGATGATCAACAAGAAGACGTCCTGGACAGTATTTGACAACAGCTGCGATATAATCGTGAATATGAACAGTGATTCACTACTGTCAAATGTTTTTTTTTATTCGAGTCTTCGATCACAATATAAATTCCTTTGACGATGACCGGTTTCAGTCAGAAATGACAATCTTCAGATCTGTTCAGATCTATTCTACACCAAATCCTAATGTGATAGAGCATAGCATCGTCACATTGATCAAAATATGGTGTAAAATAGGCCACAACGTCCAGACGGTTACTTTGCAACTGGCTTTATTGTACAACACATTTTAGATGTATGTGACGATGCTATTCTGAGTGTATTTATATGTTTTGACGATGCCATTACGGCTCTGTCACATTAGTACATGGTGTAGAACAGATCTGAAGATGGTCATTACTGACTGAAACCGGTAATCGTCAAAGGAATTTATATTGTGATCAAAGACTGGAATAAAAAAAGCATTTGACAGTATTTGACACGACTACTCCCACGGACGTTGCATTCCTTCTCTAAGGGCATTCTGGGGCTACATCCCTTAAAACGTGATCTGACCCTCCTGGAGCGCAGGGCGACTGCAATTTTTGCTCTCGTGAACAGGTTGGTACCACTAGGGACCAATCAGCACGAAATTTGAACGTGATCCGAAGCAGCAAGGATGCTTTTCGTTTTTCGTGCTTCCTGTTTTGCATACACCTGTGGCGTGATCACACGGGGATGTGACATTGACACATTTGTGAATAACCCCCCCCCCCCCCCCTCAATTCGGCAAAATAGTAGGTGCCACCCACCCGCCTTTGTTGAGCCCCTTCAAAGTGTACCTGCACCGACACAAACCGTGACGAGAATACCAGGCGCCTGGAGCAGGCTACGCTGCTGCAGTTTCACCGCTACGTTGCTGTCCTTGTGCCTGATAGTAGGCCATCCGGAATCGGAGAATGTCGGAAGGGTTGCCTGTCTACAAGCGCCTAGGTCTTCGTCGCGGTTTTTTTTTTTATTCTTAATGAAGGGAGGCGGGCAGCACGGTTTTGCGAGTCTTGGGAGGTCTTATAGGGATCCTTTGCCATTTATTAATGTATATGACAATGCCGCATCCATGCGTGATTACACCACAGGAGGAAAAAAATAAGAGTGTTGAAAACGCATAAGCACCCTCAGCTGCTTCGGATCACGTCCAAATTTTGTCGAGTGGTTTTAAGAGGTCCTTAGCGGTTCCAACTCTTATGTGAAAAAAAAACTGTTGTTGAGCTACGCTAGAAACGCTTGCGACGACGTTAGATGAGGATAAAGCCCAATAATGTCCTTAAAGAAGGGCTTCAACGCTTGAGGATCTCAGCAGTTTCAAAGGGTTTCAAGGACGTCGACCTGTTTCTCATCATAGTCGTTCCTCTCGTTTTCGACTGTGAAATGTGTAGGAATCAAAGCCCTAGTGTAAGAGCTGGTTTCATTGACACCCTTAAAGCCACCCTGTTATGCCTTTCCGTGCCGAATCTGAACGGCGATGTGTCTGGAATACTTTCCTCGGCCACTCATAAGAAACCTGCATGATTTCAATCCTAGGTGTCGCGGTTCTAACCTCTTTCGCAGAAGCATCAAAAGAAGGGATGCAATGTGGGTAAGAGGGTTTGTGATCTTCCCACTGTGTGACACATCCACGTTGGTATATATATTACAACTGGAGACCGTGACAGGACTTCTGGGCCAGGTCGTGAGTAATGTTTGTTAACTATTGTTATAGTAAGAAATTTCTGTGACATTGTTATGAATTATAAAAACTAATTGCCTGTATTTTCTGTTTGCATGAATCACAACTGGGAGCAAGTATTACAGAAATGCAAAAGTTGAGGAGAATAATTTTGAAAGGAATAAGACCTGGACCCAGGTCACCTAAAATTTTCCATATTAAGCTGTTTTATTCAGTGCAGCAGATGCAGGACGGCTACGAAGGTTGCTTGGGTGGTTATGCCTGGTAGCGCCTCTTTTGATGTAGACAGAAACCTCGTTATTCCCTTCCATGAATTTTACTGGCGAAAAATTTACATAACCTTACATGACCTTGTGGATGACATCGGAAGTTCACTGAGGCTTTTTACAGATGATGCTGTAGTGTATCGAGAGGTTGTAACAATGGAAAATTGTACTGAAATGCAGGAAGATCTGCAGCGAATTGACGCATGGTGCAGGGAATGGCAATTGAATCTCAATGTAGACATGTGTAATGTGCTGCGAATACATAGCAAGATAGATCCCTTATCATTTAGCTACAAAATAGCAGGTCAGCAACTGGAAGCGGTTAATTCCATAAATTATCTGGGAGTACGCATTAGGAGTGATTTAAAATGGAATGATCATATAAAGTTGATCGTCGGTAAAGGAGATGCCAGACTGAGATTCATTGGAAGAATCCTAAGGAAATGCAATCCGAAAACAAAGGAAGTAGGTTACAGTACGCTTGTTCGCCCACTGCTTGAATACTGCTCAGCAGTGTGGGATCCGTACCAGATAGGGTTGATAGAAGAGATAGAGAAGATCCAACGGAGAGCAGCGCGCTTCCTTACAGGATCATTTAGTAATCGCGAAAGCGTTACGGAGATGATAGATAAACTCCAGTGGAAGACTCTGCAGGAGAGACGCTCAGTAGCTCGGTACAGGCTTTTGTTAAAGTTTCGAGAACATACCTTCACCGAAGAGTCAAGCAGTATATTGCTCCCTCCTACGTATGTCTCGCGAAGAGACCATGAGGTTAAAATCAGAGAGATTAGAACCCACACAGAAGCATACCGACAATCCTTCTTTCCACGAACAATACGAGACTGGAATAGAAGGGAGAACCGATAGAGGTACTCAGGGTACCCTCCGCCACATACCGTCAGGTGGCTTGCGGAATATGGATGTAGATGTAGATGTAAATTTTTCAGTGTGATACACATTGTCAGTAAAACATAAAGATTTGTGACACAATAGTTTGAGCATCATAACAGACGAAAAACACGCTTTGAAATTATGTAATTTACGTTTATCAAGTGTAATAATTAGTGTACGAAATTTTTAACGTTTTTGTGAAATTTCCATTTTTTTGCGAATTCATATCAAATGGCCGAAAAATATATGCCCCTTGTTGATAGCGATAGCGAAAATGCAATCAGCCAAGATGGCGTAGAATTGCGAGGATTACTGCAGAAAGTTTAAGTAGATCAGAGATGAGTGTCGTAGAAGTGACAAATGGTAGCGACTCTCCACAACGGAATAACCTTGACGACAGAATGTTTACAATTCATGATACAATGTCACGCATCTCCCAGAGCGACATACCGCTCATGAATGAAACGGCGGAGAGCGATCTAAATATGAATCTTGGCAACACGTTACAAACACCACTTGGTCACTACACAAACATTAACTTTGGGAGTACAGCTGACAGCAACCACAGTAGTACAACTAGCGCACTGTTATGGCAGTTACTATCTAACACGAACACGAAATTAGACAGTATTAATACCAATTTCAATAATTTGACACAAGATACGAACATGGTAAAACAGAAACAAAACGCTGTTACACAAGATCTAAATGCAATGAAGCAAGAGCAAAAACAAGTATTCGAGGATTTACAAGACAGGGTCTCACAGAAATTCGATGACTAAGCCAAAACTTTTCGCACTGAAATCGACAAAAAGCTTAATGATATGAAAACATAGGTAAGGCATGAAGTACTTTCTGAAGTTAACATTAACATTACGGTGTTAAAACAGAAGGTAGATTCTTTTAATTACCATCACGATCGAGTAGAGCAACAGACAAGGAAAATAACAGACGCAAACACAAACATTGAGGCCACACAAAATCTCTTGTGTTCGACAGTAAAAAAGGTAACCACTGGCGTTAGCAAAATAAACAGAGACTGTGAAGGTGTACCTCTAGCTGTAGAAGAGCTTCCGTTAAGGGTAGAAACATTAGAAGTTGTCTCAGCATGTGCTAAGAAGGAAAGAGAGAAGACTAACGTAAATCTGAGTGATGTCATTAATCAAGCTGAAGCAGGTACGCGAGATAAGGGTAACACCATTCCAGAGAAGTTAGTAACCGATCGTAAGTTATACATAGATGTAGTAGAAAAGGCTATTCAGAAAAAGCAAAATGAAATCGTGAACAAGGTAAACATTAACCTACCAGCCCCGGAAAATAGGATCCGCAATCTTTTAGAAGAAAATATTACTGGATCTCGAAATATACAGGTAAATAATACACAGGCTACAATGAACAAACCGCAACCTGTTGGTATCTATTCACAAATTGTCATGAGTCCCACAGTAGGTACCAGTGACAGTTGTAAATTGCAAAACGTAGACACACCCAAAATTCCAATGCTTGAACAATTACCAGCCGTAATTTCAGGTAACTACAATAACAACATAAATACGATCGAAAATGCCACGAGTCTATCAACTATTTTTGCAGACAAAGGTTTGCTGAGACATCAACAATTTCCTACATTTACTACCGAAGGTAAAGGAATGAATCCCGTAGTATTTACGAGTATTAGTGCTTTTCATCATGTATTTCCACGCAACTGGACGGATGCACAGAAAATCAGATTTGTCGTGAGATATACGCAAGCCGATGTGCTCTTATGGGCAACTGAAGGGGCCGAACGTAGCAGCACTTATACCCAATTTGAACGAGCTTTACGACAATTACTGGTCTGAGTGTAACACGCCCGGGGGTACTAATGGCGGGGGACCCTTACACCGTTTTTTCACTTTTTGACCATGTGCCCTGTCCACACCACGTACCCGATAACCCCGCAGTGGTCGTATTGTTCTGCTCCACACTGCTGCTGGCTTGCCTGAAATTATCTATCGAAATATGCAAACAGGTTTAGGGGAGCCACTCAACGTTAAAACACAACACTGTTCTACGTCTGGTGTGAACAGCTACACTCCTGGAAATGGAAAAAAGAACACATTGACACCGGTGTGTCAGACCCACCATACTTGCTCCAGACACTGCGAGAGGGCTGTGCAGTTGACGGACTTTGAGCGAGGGCGTATAGTGGGCATGCGGGAGGCCGGGTGGACGTACCGCCGAATTGCTCAACACGTGGGGCGTGAGGTCTCCACAGTACATCGATGTTGTCGCCAGTGGTCGGCGGAAGGTGCACGTGCCCGTCGACCTGGGACCGGACTACAGCGACGCACGGATGCACGCCAAGACCGTAGGATCCTACGCAGTGCCGTAGGGGACCGCACCGCCACTTCCCAGCAAATTGGGGACACTGTTGCTCCTGGGGTATCGGCGAGGACCATTCGCAACCGTCTCCATGAAGCTGGGCTACGGTCCCGCACACCGTTAGGCCGTCTTCCGCTCACGCCCCAACATCGTGCAGCCCGCCTCCAGTGGTGTCGCGACAGGCGTGAATGGAGGGACGAATGGAGACGTGTCGTCTTCAGCGATGAGAGTCGCTTCTCCCTTGGTGCCAATGATGGTCGTATGCGTGTTTGGCGCCGTGCAGGTGAGCGCCACAATCAGGACTGCATACGACCGAGGCACACAGGGCCAACACCCGGCATCATGGTGTGGGGAGCGATCTCCTACACTGGCCGTACACCACTGGTGATCGTCGAGGGGACACTGAATAGTGCACGGTACATCCAAACCGTCATCGAACCCATCGTTCTACCATTCCTAGACCGACAAGGGAACTTGCTGTTCCAACAGGACAATGCACGTCCGCATGTATCCCGTGCCACCCAACGTGCTCTAGAAGGTGTAAGTCAACTACCCTGGCCAGCAAGATCTCCGGATCTGTCCCCCATTGAGCATGTTTGGGACTGGATGAAGCGTCGTCTCTCGCGGTCTGCACGTCCAGCACGAACGCTGGTCCAACTGAGGCGCCAGGTGGAAATGGTATGGCAAGCCGTTCCACAGGACTACATCCAGCATCTCTACGATCGTCTCCATGGGAGAATAGCAGCCTGCATTGCTGCGAAAGGTGGATATACACTGTACTAGTGCCGACATTGTGCATGCTCTGTTGCCTGTGTCTATGTGCCTGTGGTTCTGTCAGTGTGATCATGTGATGTATCTGACCCCAGGAATGTGTCAATAAAGTTTCCCCTTCCTGGGACAATGAATTCACGGTGTTCTTATTTCAATTTCCAGGAGTGTATATTCTGAGACGATAAAAGAAAATCACAGGTTGCAGTATTTACATTCTAATTCATAAGTGTTTATCCCAATTAATGGATGATTACCAGTCCACAATATCACTCTTACGAGCGTAGGCGTAACCGACACGACGCGGCTGATTGTTGATGATGCGGAGGCCAAATGAACGAACGAAAGTTCTTACACTCGTCTCGCATACACAGATATTTAGTACCAGTCCTCCTTGACGATAGTAATGATATAACACTGTTCATTAAGTTAAATTTTCAGTTCTCAGTTCTCACTTGTACGACCGTGCGCCTAAACGTCGCGGCGCGGTAGGTTGTTGATAACGCGGAAACACGATGACCGAACGTATGTTCTCACACTCGCTACAAAACACTGGCACTTGATTGGACTTTTTTATGGTAACTAATTTTTACTGATTCACATTGGTTCATCTGGGAGACCGATCACGGCGTGGATGATTGATGCTGTGGGACGCGCAACGAGAGGATATACAAATACGTTATCGGCGGCACTGCCCATTTTTAAATACATCATTACGCACTTTCCTCTGGATCACTTCCATATTTCATCACTTTACTGTAGTAGCACTTGTAGCAACACTTGAATTTCCATAATAACAATGCCTCTTACATGCAGAGCTACCCACAGCACAACATAGCAGTTCCGCGTCCCGTGCTCGACTCTGCGGACGCAGCTGCCCGCAAAGATACTCCACAACTAATCCAGCGATATGACAGTACGCTTACATGAGGCAGTGCAAGAAAGACTCAGACACGAGGTTTTCAACCCTGAACCATTCAATAGCAAATACGGTAGTCTACGTGCATAGTTTGAAAAATACCTGAACAGGACTTGCTACTGTTAAAAATTTTGAAAAGTCGTTTACCATCACACATTACAGAAAAATTAGTCACAACGCCCGAGCACGACGTTAAATATTTTCTGTCAGTGCTCGATTCTATCACCTTAATCTATGAGGAAAGACCTGTACCCCATAGAGCAACAGAAAATCAGGCACAACAACAACATAATCATGTAAATCAGTCAGTAAAACGTGATTTAAACACACAGCAAGGTTAGTACACACCACAGCAAAATTACATACCCAGAGGTAATGAGTACAGTAACGGGAACGGAAGAAACAAACTATTTAAAAGAAATTTCCAGAACACGCAACTAGAGGATATACAAATACGTTATCGGCGGCACTGCCCATTTTTAAATACATCATTACGCACTTTCCTCTGGATCACTTCCGTATTTCATCACTTTACTGTAGTAGCACTTGTAGCAACACTTGAATTTCCATAATAACAATGCCTCTTACATGCAGAGCTACCCACAGCACAACATAACAGTTCCGCGTCCCGTGCTCGACTCTGCAGACGCAGCTGCCCGCAAAGATACTCCACAACTAATCCAGCGATATGACAGTACGCTTACATGAGGCAGTGCAAGAAAGACTCAGACACGAGGTTTTCAACCCTGAACCATTCAATAGCAAATACGGTAGTCTACGTGCATAGTTTGAAAAATACCTGACGACGCGCGGCAACAGTGCCATGCCTTACGATGTAACGCAGCCGACCTGTGGGGAGCAAAATAACTGCACAGCAGCTAACGACACAAATTGATGAAGTACACACACAGCGCAACTCACTGAAATTGCTCCAGGTAATGAACTAAGTCACACTACGCCGCCGGAAAACATCAACCGGTCGGAGTTAAGCCCCAGGGTATTGACCTCTTAGGGAGCAGGGGCAAGGCAGAACTACAAATATGTTTCATAAGATTTGACACCCCCCCATGAACCATGGACCTTGCTGTTGGTGGGGAGGCTTGCGTGCCTCAGCGATACAGATAGCCGTACCGTAGGTGCAACCACAACGGAGGGGTATCTGTTGAGAGGCCAGACAAACGTGTGGTTCCTGAAGAGGGGCAGCAGCCTTTTCAGTAGTTGCAAGGGCAACAGTCTGGATGATTGACTGATCTGGCCTTGTAACAATAACCAAAACGGCCTTGCTGTGCTGGTACTGCGAACGGCTGAAAGCAAGGGGAAACTACAGCCGTAATTTTTCCCAAGGGCATGCAGCTTTACTGTATGATTACATGATGATGGCGTCCTCTTGGGTAAAATATTCCGGAGGTAAAATAGTCCCCCATTCGGATCTCCGGGCGGGGACTACTCAAGAGGATGTCGTTATCAAGAGAAAGAAAACTGGCATTCTACGGATCGGAGCGTGGAATGTCAGATCCCTTAATCGGGCAGGTAGGTTAGAAAATTTAAAAAGGGAAATGGATAGGTTGAAGTTAGATATAGTGGGAATTAGTGAAGTTCGGTGGCAGGAGGAACAAGACTTCTGGTCAGGTGACTACAGGGTTATAAACACAAAATCAAATAGGGGTAATTCAGGAGTAGGTTTAATAATGAATAGGAAAATAGGAGTGCGGGTAAGCTACTACAAACAGCATAGTGAACGCATTATTGTGGCCAAGATAGATGCGAAGCCCACGCCTACTACAGTAGTGCAAGTTTACATGCCAACTAGCTCTGCAGATGACGAAGAAATTGAAGAAATGTATGATGAAATAAAAGAAATTATTCAGATAGTGAAGGGAGACGAAAATTTAATAGTGATGGGTGACTGGAATTCGAGTGTAGGAAAAGGGAGAGAAGGAAACATAGTAGGTGAATATGGATTGGGGGACAGAAATGAAAGAGGAAGCCGCCTGGTCGAATTTTGCACGGAGCACAACATAATCATAACTAACACTTGGTTTAAGAATCATGAAAGAAGGTTGTATACATGGAAGAACCCTGGAGATACTAAAAGGTATCAGATAGATTATATAATGGTAAGACAGAGATTTAGGAACCAGGTTTTAAATTGTAAGACATTTCCAGGGGCAGATGTGGACTCTGACCACAATCTATTGGTTATGACCTGTAGATTAAAACTGAAGAAACTGCAAAAAGGTGGGAATTTAAGGAGATGGGACCTGGATAAACTAAAAGAACCAGAGGTTGTACAGAGATTCAGGGAGAGCATAAGGGAGCAATTGACAGGAATGGGGGAAATAAATACAGTAGAAGAAGAATGGGTAGCTTTGAGGGATGAAGTAGTGAAGGCAGCAGAGGATCAAGTAGGTAAAAAGACGAGGGCTAGTAGAAATCCTTGGGTAACAGAAGAAATATTGAATTTAATTGATGAAAGGAGAAAATATAAAAATGCAGTAAGTGAAACAGGCAAAAAGGAATACAAACGTCTCAAAAATGAGATCGACAGGAAGTGCAAAATGGCTAAGCAGGGATGGCTAGAGGACAAATGTAAGGATGTAGAGGCCTATCTCACTAGGGGTAAGATAGATACCGCCTACAGGAAAATTAAAGAGACCTTTGGAGATAAGAGAACGCCTTGTATGAATATCAAGAGCTCAGATGGAAACCCAATTCTAAGCAAAGAAGGGAAAGCAGAAAGGTGGAAGGAGTATATAGAGGGTCTATACAAGGGCGATGTACTTGAGGACAATATTATGGAAATGGAAGAGGATGTAGATGAAGATGAAATGGGAGATATGATACTGCGTGAAGAGTTTGACAGAGCACTGAAAGACCTGAGTCGAAACAAGGCCCCTGGAGTAGACAATATTCCATTGGAACTACTGACGGCCGTGGGAGAGCCAGTCCTGACAAAACTCTACCATCTGGTGAGTAAGATGTATGAAACAGGCGAAATACCCTCAGACTTCAAGAAGAATATAATAATTCCAATCCCAAAGAAAGCAGGTGTTGACAGATGTGAAAATTACCGAACTATCAGCTTAATAAGTCACAGCTGCAAAATACTAACACGAATTCTTTACAGACGAATGGAAAAACTAGTAGAAGGCAACCTGGGGGAAGATCAGTTTGGATTCCGTAGAAACACTGGAACACGTGAGGCAATACTGACCTTACGACTTATCTTAGAAGAAAGATTAAGGAAAGGCAAACCTACGTTTCTAGCATTTGTAGACTTAGAGAAAGCTTTTGACAATGTTGACTGGAATACTCTCTTTCAAATTCTGAAGGTGGCAGGGGTAAAATACAGGGAGCGAAAGGCTATTTACAATTTGTACAGAAACCAGATGGCAGTTATAAGAGTCGAGGGACATGAAAGGGAAGCAGTGGTTGGGAAGGGAGTAAGACAGGGTTGTAGCCTCTCCCCGCTGTTGTTCAATCTGTATATTGAGCAAGCAGTAAAGGAAACAAAAGAAAAATTCGGAGTAGGTATTAAAATTCATGGAGAAGAAATAAAAACTTTGAGGTTCGCCGATGACATTGTAATTCTGTCAGAGACAGCAAAGGACTTGGAAGAGCAGTTGAATGGAATGGACAGTGTCTTGAAAGGAGGATATAAGATGAACATCAACAAAAGCAAAACAAGGATAATGGAATGTAGTCTAATTAAGTCGGGTGATGCTGAGGGAATTAGATTAGGAAATGAGGCACTTAAAGTAGTAAAGGAGTTTTGCTATTTGGGGAGCAAAATAACTGATGATGGTCGAAGTAGAGAGGATATAAAATGTAGGCTGGCAATGGCAAGGAAAGCGTTTCTGAAGAAGAGAAATTTGTTAACATCCAGTATTGATTTAAGTGTCAGGAAGTCATTTCTGAAAGTATTCGTATGGAGTGTAGCCATGTATGGAAGTGAAACATGGACGATAAATAGTTTGGACAAGAAGAGAATAGAAGCTTTCGAAATGTGGTGCTACAGAAGAATGCTGAAGATTAGATGGGTAGATCACATAACTAATGAGGAAGTATTGAATAGGATTGGGGAGAAGAGAAGTTTGTGGCACAACTTGACCAGAAGAAGGGATCGGTTGGTAGGACATGTTCTGAGGCATCAAGGGATCACCAATTTAGTATTGGAGGGCAGCGTGGAGGGTAAAAATCGTAGAGGGAGACCAAGGGATGAATACACTAAGCAGATTCAGAAGGATGTAGGTTGCAGTAGGTACTGGGAGATGAAGAAGCTTGCACAGGATAGAGTAGCATGGAGAGCTGCATCAAACCAGTCTCAGGACTGAAGACCACAACAACAACAAAGATTTGACAAAGGAGGTGACACCAAGGATGATTTGTATCAGCATGAGTTAAACATAGTAGATAAAGTCAAGGAAGAACAAGTAAAAACAGTCATCAAGGTGAAAATATTTAACATTGACATACAGTTAATTTTAGATACAGGTTCAACTACCAGCCTAATGTTAAATGCATTTTTTTGTGAATCGAAGAAGAGAGGCAAGATCCCAACATTTCCTGTACAAAATTGCGAGGTGCAAACTGCTACAGACAGTAAGACTAACTTGGTTAATCATCAGGCACTTATTCCAGTACAAATTAAACATTTTACAGTGAAGTACAACTTTCTTATAATTGACAAACTTATTGTTAATTGTCTTATTGGCATGGACACGTTTAGATCGTGTAAAGCACAGATTGATATAGGTAATGGTAAATACCACTTTTATGTAAAGGATCAAATCTTTTCTGTTGATTTAGTCAAAACACCTAATGAAAGTAAGAAAAAGAAACCAGAGTCAAACGTAATAGTACAATATTCCTTTCCGGCTGTGTATTTTACAAACAAATTTGATACAGTATAAGAAGCGAACACTCAGGTTAGTTACGAAATGGTAAAGCAGAAACTAAGTGAATCACAGGTACTAAATGAGATGCAACGACAAGAACTTTCAAACTTGTTATTTAAGTATACCAATGTTTTCACTAACGAGCCAGGAGTAATCAAAGACTATGAATATAAATTTTAAGTCTATCTACATGAAACATTTTGTGTAATGTCATATCCTATTCCATGGGCAAAACGAGAGGCAGTGTTCAATCATATGATTAAATGGGGAATTATACAATCTTAATTTTCACCCTATTGTAGTCCAATATTACCAGTAAGCAAACCAGGTGATTCTGCAAGATTAGTTCTAGATGCTCGAGGTATCAATAAGATTATAGTGCTAGTACGCGTAAGACCAAACAACTTGGACGAACAGCTTCTAAAGTTTTATAATAAAAGAATATTTCAGGATACTCTATCTCAAAACGTCCTACTGTCAAATAAAGCTCCATGAAGAAATTCAAAAACATACTGCATTTGTTTGTGGGAGCAGAATTTACGAATTCTGTGTTCTACCTTTTGGACTGAACATTACTGCAGGAGTATTCATATCTGCATTGGACAAGGTTTTAGGACCAGATTCGCTTAGCAAAGTCACTGTCTATGAAGACGACCTGCAAATAGCCGCACCTACTTGGTTAGAACATATCAGGCTCATTGGACAGGTGTTTCAACGATTTGCAGATTACGGAGTAACAGCCAATTTTAAAAGTCTAATTTTGGTAAGGAGCAAGTCAAAGTTTTAGCACATGTTGTGTCAGAACAAGGTATATTACCTGATCCCAAAAAACTTGATGCCAACGCAATTGTGAAGCTCCAAGGAATAAAAAACAACTAAAAGTCTTTCTAGGACTAGCATCGTATTTTCGTAAATTCGTATCACAACAACTGATGAACAGTGATGCATTGCTCAACTTATTACGAAAAAGTAGGCTTTGGTTATGGGATGATGAGTATCAAGAGGACTTAAATAACATTAAGCAGGCATTAGTCAACGAAAAAATTCTTAGCCATCCTGACATGTCCAAGGTGTTTTGTCTATCCACAGATGCGTCATCTCAAGGGCTTGGGGGTATGCTTGTTCGAGATGCGAGAAGACGAAAGTAAGGAATCACCCAAGGTCGTCAGTTTTGCTATTCGTACATTATCAGAAGCAGAAAGGTGTTACTCTGTGTCAGAATTTTAAAGTTTAGCGGTAATATGGATATTTAAAAATTCTGAATATTTTTTTGTGGGGCAAGAACACCAAAGTTTACTGTAACCACCAGCCACTGTCATTTCTTTGAACATGTAAACTATTGCACCGTAGATTAGCTAGGTGTATATATTTGATAGAATTCAATTTTGAAATCATTTAGATTAAAGGAAGTCAGAACGTTATTGTAGACACCTTGTCTAGGTTACCACTACGTTTAGAAACGGTTCAAATGGCTCTGAGCACTATGGGACTTAACATGTGAGGTCATCAGTCCCCTAAGACTTACAACTATTTAAACCCAACTAACCTAAGGACATCACACACATCCACGCCCGAGGCAGGATTCGAACCTGCGGCCGTAGCGGTCGCGCGGTTCCAGACTGAAGCGCCTAGAACCGCTCGGCCACAACGCCCGGCCACTAGGTTTAGAGGAATTTAGTGAATTAACAGAGCAAGATGCAAAAATCAAATCCTTATTAATGCAAGATACAACACAACAGTCTGATTATCATAAGTTTTGTAAGCAGATGAAAATTATACAGCAGCAAGATCGTAGATTGAGTAAAGACATGCAAAACCTTAATCAAGATGAAGGTGGAAAGGTAGGTAAATGGTATCAGGAGAACAAGGGCGTGTATCCCCGCAGATTATATCGAAGAATTTATAACACACACACATGAAATATGGGGACATTATGAAGGGAGCAAAAGTTATAGAGAGTTGCTTCCAAGACGGCGAGATGTGAGGAGCTGCGCCGCCCACCGCCCCCTGACACTGCCTAAACTCCGACAAGGTAATGAACGCACGCGATGCCACATTTTTGAGCGCATAAGGCTTCACTCAGAACTGCGGAAGTCTCATCTGTTACACCCCATTTTTGCATAATAATAATGTCGATCGTCAATTAAAGCTCATGGTATTCACGTTTGCTACTAGAAGTTAAATTCTGAAACGCGATGATTTTTCTGTTATATAATTATTGAGAAGCCACATCAGCCACTGTAATTTACGACAAGTTAGATAAGTAATTAGAGATAATTGAGGGTCACTGTAGACCATTTTGATAGATTTCTCTTTTATGAAACTTAACTTAAACCTAGATTATAGATGTGATATGGCATAGGTCATCCTTCAATCCATTGTAGAACTTGGAAACCCATTCAGGGAATATTCGTTCACATTTTTGTTGAACGCAGTTGGTTTTTATCATCCTGTATTAAAACATTTCCTTTTATCAATAGTGCAATTTATAAACAATGTTTTGTGAGTAGAATAAAATTTCCAATGGTAAACTTAACTGCTTTTTCGATGTTATTTTACCAGCTAACTAAAAACAGGAAAGCCTTGAACCCCTTTCACTAAATTTAGTTAGTATTAAGATTCTTTTACAGGGAGTGCAGTGGAGCTGACGCTGAAATCATTAAGTACTTGATTATATCATTGCTAGTCTCACTGAACTCTTCTTAACTATACATCTCATGTGTGCTCTCGCGTCTCCTTACCAGCAACAGGACCCAGGTTCAAACTTGTCAATTCCCTAAAAAACACACTCAGAGTGTCATTGCGCGAAAGTGGTAGGGAGACACGACTTAGAACAAACAGATACCACGCGGAATGTTAGAGAATGGCGACCCTGCCAGGATGGTAAAACACCATGATTGAAGGTCGACCACATGCCCAACTAGGTCAGAAAAATATCCTGTTAAAAAATTTTCGGAATAAAAAAAATTTTTTTTTGACAGGCATAAATACACTCCTGGAAATGGAAAAAAGAACACATTGACACCGGTGTGTCAGACCCACCATACTTGCTCCGGACACTGCGAGAGGGCTGTACAAGCAATGATCACACGCACGGCACAGCGGACACACCAGGAACCGCGGTGTTGGCCGTCGAATGGCTCTAGCTGCGCAGCATTTGTGCACCGCCGCCGTCAGTGTCAGCCAGTTTGCCGTGGCATACGGAGCTCCATCGCAGTCTTTAACACTGGTAGCATGCCGCGACAGCGTGGATGTGAACCGTATGTGCAGTTGACGGACTTTGAGCGAGGGCGTATAGTGGGCATGCGGGAGGCCGGGTGGACGTACCGCCGAATTGCTCAACACGTGGGGCGTGAGGTCTCCACAGTACATCGATGTTGTCGCCAGTGGTCGGCGGAAGGTGCACGTGCCCGTCGACCTGGGACCGGACCGCAGCGACGCACGGATGCACGCCAAGACCGTAGGATCCTACGCAGTGCCGTAGGGGACCGCACCGCCACTTCCCAGCAAATTAGGGACACTGTTGCTCCTGGGGTATCGGCGAGGACCATTCGCAACCGTCTCCATTTAGCTGGGCTACGGTCCCGCACACCGTTAGGCCGTCTTCCGCTCACGCCCCAACATCGTGCAGCCCGCCTCCAGTGGTGTCGCGACAGGCGTGAATGGAGGGACGAATGGAGACGTGTCGTCTTCAGCGATGAGAGTCGCTTCTGCCTTGGTGCCAATGATGGTCGTATGCGTGTTTGGCGCCGTGCAGGTGAGCGCCACAATCAGGACTGCATACGACCGAGGCACACAGGGCCAACACCTGGCATCATGGTGTGGGGAGCGATCTCCTACACTGGCCGTACACCACTGGTGATCGTCGAGGGGACACTGAATAGTGCACGGTACATCCAAACCGTCATCGAACCCATCGTTCTACCATTCCTAGACCGGCAAGGGAACTTTCTGTTCCAACAGGACAATGCACGTCCGCATGTATCCCGTGCCACCCAACGTGCTCTAGAAGGTGTAAGTCAACTACCCTGGCCAGCAAGATCTCCGAATCTGTCCCCCATTGAGCATGTTTGGGACTGGATGAAGCGTCGTCTCACGCGGTCTGCACGTCCAGCACGAACGCTGGTCCAACTGAGGCGCCAGGTGGAAATGGCATGGCAAGCCGTTCCACAGGACTACATCTAGCATCTCTACGATCGTCTCCATGGGAGAATAGCAGCCTGCATTGCTGCGAAAGGTGGATATACACTGTACTAGTGCCGACATTGTGCATGCTCTGTTGCCTGTGTCTATGTGCCTGTGGTTCTGTCAGTGTGATCATGTGATGTATCTGACCCCAGGAATGTGTCAATAAAGTTTCCCCTTCCTGGGACAATGAATTCACGGTGTTCTTATTTCAATTTCCAGGAGTGTATGTAGTGGGCGGCGACTTTAATTGTGTCGTCGACCAAAAGGACCAAGTACCTCATTATGTGCCATGCATGGAACTACGTGCTTTGATTACTGAAATGGCGCTTCTGGACACCTGGGAACTGCAGCATGGCAACAGACCGTGTTATATGTATGCAACGGGACACTCGGTGAGTAGACTTGATAGAGTGTATGTGACACGAGCTCTACGGACGGCGATACTGGATGCCGAAATCTGGCTAGGGGCTTTTACGGATCATGTGGCGTACGTCTGTACGATTTCACTAACGCGTCAGAAGATATGGCGGAGTAAGGGTCACTGGAAAATGAATAGTGCACTTTTACGTGACGCTGCATGTCGCCGGTCGATAGAGGCGGTCTAGGAGACCTGCGTTCGCCACCAACGAGCATGCACCTCGGTTCTCCAGTGGTGGATCAAATGCGCAAAACCAACGTTACGGAGAACGTTGATACGATACGGGCAGGACAAATCGCAGTGGCACCGCACAACGGCTGATTTTTATTTTACAGCCCTGAGGGAGCTGATGACGTAACAACCATCGCCGGAAAGTGAAACGGCCATGCGCAGGATAAAAGCCAAGTTATTACAGCCGACGAGACTAAGAATTGAGGGGATAATGGTCCGGGCGCGATTGGCGGACACAGTTGCTGCCGAATCCCCTCCATGCACCACGTAGTACGTGAACGCCAACGACGACGAAGGACATTGATCAGGGAACTAATCTCTGAAACTGGCCAGCAAGTTGTGAACCAGCGTGATATTGAGCATGTGTTTACTCACTATTTCCGCCAGTTATATGGACCTGTACAAGTGAACCACACGACACTACATGACGTCATCTCGGAAATGCCAGATATAGGACCACCACTGGGTGAAGCGACTTTCGTCGCAGCGATAACGGAGGACGAGTTGGTAGACGCAATTGCCAGGGGGCTGAGAACAAGTCCCCGGGACAGGACGGCTTCCCAATTGAATTTTACCACGCCTTTGCGTACCTCATGGGACGAACCTGGATTCAGATGTACAACGAACTCCTGTTACCGCAGACTGAGATACCTGCCGAATTCACGGAGGGTATCATCATCCCAATACCCAAACCACGCGGTGGCAGAAGGCCAGGAGATTATAGACCACTCACTCTTTTGAACTGCGACTATAAGAATTTCGCACGTATCCTTGGGGCTCGCCTGCGGTCTTCAATTTCTGATAGACTCCTCATAGATCAAACATGCCTCGGCGGTAAGAGTAACGTACATACGGCGCTCGGTGACTACCGAGATATCATCGCATTAGCAGCGGCATGCCGAGTACGTGGGGCACTAGTCGCTATTGACTTCGATCACCCGTTCGACAGAGTGGATCATATCGTTTTGCACGCAGTGATGGGCAGATTGGGAATCCTACAAGCCTTCATTTTAGTGATCATACGACTGTTACACGGCGTGCGATCAAAGGTCTCGGTGAATGGGCGGGGCACTGAAAACATTGTTATTTCAAGGTCAGTTCACCAAGGTTGCCCCCTTTCGATATTTTTGTATGCAATGGCTTTGGAACCCTGTCTATACGGTCTCCGAAGACGGCTGGAGGGAGTGCCGTTGCCACAGCTGACCTTTCATTGCCGCGCTTATGCTGACGATGTGATGCTGGTGGCAAGGACAGGTGACGAAGTACGTATGGCGTTGGCATGGATACAGCGATACGGGATGGCGGCAGGAAGCGTGCTTAATCTACAGAAGTCACGCTGCATGAATGTCGGTCGAGGATTACAACCGGGGGAGGAAGGCCCGCTCATGTTAGTTAAGACCATAAAGTGTCTAGGTGTTACGTTCCACACGGACGTGCAGCGGACAGCGGCGGATAACTACCGACGCATATTGAAGCTGATGCGGATAATGGTGCTGTTACAGAAATTAAGAGCGTTGGATATGATTCAGAGGGTGACCTATGTTAACGTATACCTAGCACCGAGACTCACTCACGTAGCGCATGTCCTGCCTTTAACGCGCACAATGGCATCACGGATACAAGCAACTTAAGGAACCTACGTGAGTATGGGACACCTGTCTAAGATCCAATACACAACGCTTACGCTACCACCTGGAGAGGGTGGACTTGGTCTAGTGAACGTATATGAAAAGGCACGGGCGTTATTCGTCAGTACGGTTTTACGACAGTGGCGCGGTCAATTTCGCAATATCTCGGGTGCGTTGGCCGATGTACTAGCGCCCACTTCAATGCTGCCCCCAGTCAATGTTACATTTCAAGTCTTTTTTTTTTTTTTTTTTTTTTTTTTTGAGCTTAGCTATGTCAGAGAATCATTCCCAACAACACGACTACCGACGACGCGAGATGTATACCAACTCTTACTGCGGCGGTGCCCCAGGAATATCCTGGAAAAGAAGTACCCAGACAAGAACTGGCGATAGATATGGTGCGTTATACGGAACGTTCACCTCCCAACGTCGGTACCCTCAACATGGTATGTGGTGGTAAATAGGAAGTTCGCAACGAATCAACGGCGGCACGCGATTCATTTGGCAGACACTCCACTATGTGTAGGCTGCGCAACAGTGGACACTGATGAACATCGTTTAGCATGTAGTGGGACGGCTCCAATGTGGCACTTGGCACAACAGATATTGGCGTTCCTGTTACGTTCCGCCCCTCAAACAATTTCATCAGAAACACTTTTTTTCCCCCCAAGAATCTTATTTTCCGGTCCAAAAAAAACAATGCAGTGACATGGGTACGGGGAATGGTTGTGGGCTACGTCTATAACGAATCGGAAAAGGACAAAATGGATTTTTGGCATTTTCTCCTGGATGGACACACGAAGCTGCAACAGCATAAGAAATACAGGCAAGACTTCGCTAATTACTTGCGACTTACATTTACCGACTCTAATGATATTTTATTAAAGAATAATCAGTTACCTTTTTTAAATTTGTTTTTAGTTAATTTGCCTTTCTTTCCTTCTGTACGTACGAACTTTGTTGTAGAACCTCTTATTTACGTGTGGTAATAAAAATTCATTTACACAGAATTAAGTACATTTAAAATAACGTGAATTCATGTTAACTGATTAAGAATATTTAGTTGAGAATTAAATTCTTTACAAAATTCGGCCTTGGCACACATTTTCTAAATGCAGTGGTTTTTTTTTTTTAATATTTACTGAATTCCTTCCTGGCGTTAGCTATGGAACACAAGACTGTCTCTATTAGCAGAAAATGGTTAAATATTGCCATGCCGACGTTTAATTATCATTGATAAAACACACTTCACTATACATTTAAGTTATTCGAAAGAACCAAAATTGTTAAATTTCAACGTTAACTATCCGCCTATGAATGCACAAATGTGAAACTAGTAATAAATTCCGTCAGTCTCAGGATCGCTGTAAAAGAAAAACATTTTCTTAATTCACTGCTAATTTTTATCTGCTCCCGATTTACGGGTTTGGTTAATTTTTCTTAGCGGAACAATTTTTTAAATGTGCCGCCGCTGCAAATCGTTCGGTCGCGGCACAGCCCAGCAACACCGCTAAAAATGCTGAAAATTCTTTAAAGAAATATTATAGATGACATGGGCAAGCTAATTTACATTAGTAATACACACTTTTGATAAATTATAATGTATTTAGACCACAACAATAATTCAACTTACATTAGTTTGTAGTTTCTCCTCTAATGGCAGCTAACTCTAGATACAGACAAAAGAAGTCTACCCATTCATAAAATGCTACGTCACAGGTTCGTCTCTCTTTCAGCTCTCCAGGAAGACGACAAAGAATACACACTACGTGGTGCTTTTTATACTACTGCTGACCATTAACATCTCTTTGTAATCTTACAACATTATTTTCCTCTGTGGCTGAATTTTACATTTTTGCTATCGCAGATATTGACACATTTCGCAATTACATTATGAGTATAGAAATATTACAATCATAAATACATCGAGAATATTACTACAGAAAATATTACAATAATAACGAATGTCCTTTACACAAAATTAAATAATATTTTTTGTTAAATAATTACAGTATATACAAATTGCTTCATAGCGGCGTATATAGTACAATTAAATTTTAGTTTATTAATAGTGTGAGTGTTGCCAGGGAACGTTACACGACCCACCGGCCAGATGGGGTGTGACGGGTGAGAGATGAGATAGACGAAGAAGCCGAGATAGACATCGATCACACTTACGGACCCTTAGTTAATTTCGAGAAGACGACCCAGCCTTACACCAACGTCTGGAGAACGAGTCGATGGATGGCTCTCTTGCTCTATCGAACGTCGGGTCGAGAGCAGGTGTCGCCCCCGTCACGAATTTCATTTCATTGTTAGAGGAGCATGTTTCTTTTGTATTTGTACTATCCGCGATGTCTTCATGTCTTTCATTTGGACATTTTCAGTTTTATTCATTTCCTTACTTAATTAATTTTCTAATTAGCCACTATTTGTCAACATTTGCACATTGTACGCGGTAGTACAACAAAATGTATCTCAGCAAAGGTCGTAAGTCTGACATTGGAAAAATAAATAAATAAATAAATAAAATAAAATAAAATAAAAATAATAAAAAAAGAGTAGCGTTGAAGTCTCTGTCTGAGCTTCAAACCACCTTTACCCCATAAAAAAACATGGATAGAGCGTCTGCCATGTAAGCAGGAGACCCCGGGTTCGAGTCCCGGTCGGGGGACACATTTTCATCCGTCACCGTTGACGTGTGTGAACGCCTGTAAGCAGCTAAGGGTGTTCATTTCATTGTAATTGCACTCTAAGGAGCTGCATGGTAACCGATGGTATCTGTTCTATCGGACATGTCCAAAAGAACAGATACCATCTTAGTATATATATATGCAATGTGTACTTAACCTAAATACAAAGTAAACGGAAATACTGCGCAAATACATCTACTGTCTAAGGACTAAGAAACCTATTGATATTTGTACACAGAGATTTAATTAAATACTAAGCTATATACAACATATTTACAACCAAAAGGAACCATTATGAAAAACTATACGAGACGTGTAAGCTAAGTACTAACGACAAAATACCGTGAGAGATGACAAATAATTTTCTTTGCAGGGTAAATGATCATAAAGGGTAACAGAATAAACGAGAGTCTATGAATTGAAACAAAGTATGGAAATATCTGCGGTCGTATGCAATGACCAAATGTATCAGTGGCCACCGAACTACATAATTCAATTAGTTTTAAGTTAGTTTTAAGTTTTTTTTCTTTCAGCGACCAGTGCATTCTCATGGCGCAGAAGAAGAGAATTACGTCGAGATTGGCAGGCACCAAATGAAGAAACGGGCCGCACCTCGAGTAAACAATTTAGTTATAAGAATATTTACAATAAAGGTGATAAGGCAAAATGAAAAATGAAATATGCATCGTCCCAGTGACAATTAGTACCTACTCGCTGCAGAGTACACATAAACATTTAAGAATGAGATTTTACAAAAACCAGTTAATTTTTTATCGTGTCACATGAAAGCTTGAATAATGACATTTCCAGGTATTTCAGACAGATAGGTATACGATGGTTAAAACATAGATTTCACACTAAGCTACACGTGAATTGAAGTAAACAGCACTAGCACATTAAGAAACAACCTGAAACTTCGTCAATGATTAGTCGGTACACATTATTTCAATGAAGCAAAAGTTCCTTGGCAACTAGTCTATGACTGACAGAGTAACATTTCCTCATAAATCCTTGAAGCAGTAGATGAGTATTTCCTTTCTTCCCTTCCGAACAAAGGAGGCGGCGCCTAGCGTAGCTAGGCCAGCAATGCGCAATAAATCCTTGAACCAGTAGATGAGTATTTCCTTTCTTCCCTTCTAAACAAACGAGGCGGCGCCAAGCGTATTTAGGCCAGCAATGCGCAACGTTTTAGTCCTGTCTCGAATGTTTTTATCCCTCCTTTACCTAAGAAAGAAATGAGCTCCCACAAGTGATAAAAGCCTATCTACAAAATGAATCAAAAATATATCATTTGCTTGTATTGTGTCATAAAAATGTTAGATGTAATTAATTTGTATATGTAATGTGAACGAAGATAAGTTGAAGCTAACAAACAAACTGTAGTAACAGAACCCTGTTAATGAAAATTTTTATGACGTTTTAAAACTTAAGAAATTTATGTTCATAATATAACCAATGGATGGAATGTCAACCCTAGGTATAAGCTGTCATATTATGTATATTATGTAACTCAACACCTGTATGACTTTTCATTGGAAACCAAACTCTACATGAAGAAATGAACTTCAAAGACAAGCAATTTATACAATGTTTTGGGCGGCTATACGTGTCTTTCAACAAGTGCACGGTCAAGTGTGGTGACCTGAACATGTGTGTGCAACGAAATAACTTATGAATATCGTGGGTCACAACGCTTGATACATGGACATGTGAATTATAGTTGTTCGAGCAGGTATTCACCACATCGATGGATGCTCCTGGTCAGGGTTCTCTCCGCTGAAAATGCGGGTACGACGGGTAGTAATATCGCCCGAGCCTTAAAAATGGAGATCTTCTACCACAGCATCAAATTTTGAACAATAAGCACACACTCACTGCACCCAAAATGAAAACAAACGCCACACCAATTCTTCGATACGTGACACTCAGGTGAAGGTGTGACACTCAATGTGACATCAACACCAAGAAAACGAGTGCACGCACGTGCAGCGGTAGCATATAGCAGGTTGGCCGTGGGCAAATAGTTCTCGCCGCCAAATCAGCCAGTGCGCCACCACGAAACCCGACAGTGAGAGTGAAGCAAACTGGACATTATCGTCAGCACTCTAAATTTAAATATGTAATGGACTCACATATTATGTATATAATATTTTAATTTCTTGTTGTTGTTGTTGTTGTTGTGGTCTTCAGTCCTGAGACTGGTTTGATGCAGTTCTCCATGCTACACTCTCCTGCGCAAGCTGCTTCATCTCCCAGTACCTACTGCAACCTACATCCTTCTGAATCTGTTTAGTGTATTCATCTCTTGGTCTCCATCTAAGATTTTTACCCTCCGCGCTGCCCTCCAATACTAAATTCGTGATTCCTTGATGCCTCAGAATATGTCCTACCAAGTGATCCCTTCTTCTAGTCAAGTTGTGCCACAGATTTCTCTTCTCCCCAAATCTATTCAATACCTCCTCATTAGTTATGTCATTTACCCATCTAATCATCAGCACTCTTCTGTAGCACCACATTTCGAAAGCTTCTATTCTCTTTTTGTCTAAACTATTTATCGTCCACATTTCACTTCCATACATGGCTACACTCCATACAAATACTTTCAGAAAAGACTTCCTGACACTTAAATCTATACTCGATGTTAACAAATTTCTCTTCTTCTGAAATGCTTTCCTTACCATTGCCAGTCTACATTATATATCCTCTCTACTTCGACCATCATCAGTTATTTTGCTCGCCAAATATCAAAGCTCATTTGCTGCTTTAAGCGTCTCAATTCCTAATGTAATTCCCTCAGCATCACGCGACTTAATTCGACTACAGACCATTTACCTCGTTTTGCTTTTGTTGATGTTCATCTTATTTCCTCCTTTCAAGACAATGTTCATTCCGTTCAGCTGCCCTTCCAGGTCCTTTGCTGCCTCTGACAGAATTACAATGTCATCAGCAAATCTCAAAGTTTTTATTTCTTCTCCATGCATTTTAATTCCTACTCAGAATTTTTCTTTTGTTTCCTTTACTGCTTGTTCAATATACAGATTGAATAATATCGGGGATAGGCTACAACCCTGTCTAATTCCCTTCCCAACCACTGCTTCAATTTCATTCCCCTCGACTATTATAACTGCCATCTGGTTTCTGTACAAACTGTAAATAGCCTTTCGCGCCGTGTATTTTACCCCTGCCACCTTTAGAATTTGAAAGAGATTACTCCAGTCAACATTGTCAAAAGCATTCTCTAAGTCTACAAATGCTAGAAACGTAGGTTTGCCTTTCCTTAAACTACTTTCTAATATAAGTCGTAGAGTCAGTATTGCCTCACCTGTTCCATATTCCTACGGAATCCAAACTGATCTTCCCCGATTTCGGCTTCTACCAGTTTTTCCAATCGTTTGTAAAGAATTCGTGTTAGTATTTTTCAGCCGTGGCTTATTAAACTGATAGTTCAGTAGTTTTCACATCTTTCAACACCTGCTTTCTTTGAGGTGGAATTATTATATTCTTCTTGAAGTCTGAGGGTATTTCGTCTGTCTCATACATCTTGCTCACCAGATGGTATAGTTTTGTCAGGGCTGGCTCTCCCAAGGCTGTCAGTAGATCTAATGAAATGTTGTCTACACCTGGCGTCTTGTTTCAACTTAGGTTTTTCAGTGCTCTGGCAAACTCTTCACGCAGTATCGTATCTCCCATTTCATCTTCATCTACGTCCTCTTCCATTTCCATAATATTGTCCTCAAGTACATCACCCTTGTATAGACCCTCTATATACTCCTTCCACCTTTCTGCTTTCCTGCCTTTGCTTAGAACTGGGTTTCCATCTGAGCTCTTGATGTTCATACAAGTGGTTCTCTTTTCTCCAAAGATCTCTTTAATTTTCCTGTAAGCAGTATCTATCTTACCCCTAGTGAGATAAGCCTCTACATCCTTACATTTGTCCTCTAGCCATCCCTGCTTAGACATTTTGCACTTCCTGACGATCTCATTTTTGATAAGTTTGTATTCCTTTTTGCCTGCTTCGTTTACTGCATTTTTGTATTTTCTCCTTTCATCAATTAAGTTCAGTATCTCTTCTGTTACCCAAGGATTTCTACTAGCCCTCGTCTTTTTACCTACTTGATCCTCTGCTGCTTCTCTACTTCATCCCTCAAAGATACCCGTTCTCCTTCTACTGTATTTCTATCCCCCATTCCTGTCAATTGTTCCCTTATGCTCTCCCTGAAACTCTGTATAGTCTCTGGTTTAGTCAGTTTATCCAGCTCCCACATCCTTAAATTCGCACCTTTTTGCAATTCGTCAGTTTTAATCTACAGTTCTTAACCAATAGCTTGTGGTCAGAGTCCACATCTGCCCCTGGAAATGTCTTACAGTTTAAAACTAAATCTCTGTCTTAATATTATATAATCTACATGATACCTTCTAGTATCTCCAGGCTTCTTCCATGTATACAACCTTCTTTCATGATTCTTGAACCTAGTGTTAGCTATGATTAAGTTATGCTCTGTGCAAAATTCTACCAGATGGCTTCCTCTTTCATTCCTTACCCCCATTCTATATTCACCTACTACGTTTCCTTCTCTCCTTTTCCTACTATCGAATTCCAGTCAGCCATGACTATTAAATTTTCGTCTCCCTTCACTATCTGAATAATTTCTTTTATCTCATCATAAATTTCATCAATCTCCTCATCATGTACTACTCTGGTACGTGTGTGCTTCACATCTATCTTGGCCACAATAATGCGTTCACTATGCTGTTTGTAGTAGCTTACCCGCAATCCTATTTTTTAATTCGTTATTAAGCATACTTCTGCATTACCCCTATTTGATTTTGTATTTATAATCCTGTATTCACCTGACCAGTAGTCTTGTTCCTCCTGCCACCGAACTCCACTAATTCCCACTACATCTAACTTTAACCTACCCATTTCCCTTTTTAAAATTTCGAACCTACCTGCCCGATTAACGTATCTGACATTCCACGCTCCGACCCGTAGAACGCCAGTTTTCTTTCTCCTGATAACTACATCCTCTTGAGTAGTCCCCGCCCGGAGATCCGAATGGGGGACTATATTACCTCCGGAATATTTTACCCGAGAGGACGCCATCATAATTTAACAATACAGTGAAGCTGCATGGCCTCGGGAAAAATTACGGGTGTAGTTTCCCCTTGCTTTCAGCTGTTCACAGAACCAGTACAGCAAGGCCGTTTTGGTTAGTGTTACAAGACCAGATCAGTCAATCATCCAGACTGTTGCCCCTGCAACTACTGAATAGGCTGCTGCCTCTCTTCAGGAACTACACGTTTGTCTGGCCTCTCAACAGATACCCCTCCGTTGTGGTTGCACCTACCGTATGGCTATCTGTATCACTGAGGTACGCAAGCCTCCCCACCAACAGCAAGGTCCATGGTTCATTGGGGGGGGGGGTTAATTTCTTATAGAACTTGTAAGTAAGCTGTTTATGTTTTCTTATTGGCAACATTACGTATCGCTCTGTATGAAAATCACTGGCTGTGCTGTGTGCAGTCTGTGGCTAGTATGCATTGTTGTCTGCCATTGTAGTGTTGGGCAGCGGCAGCTGGATGTGAACCACGTGTAGCGTAGCGCAGTTGCAGGTGAACCGCCAGCAGTGGTGGATGTGGGGAAAGAAATGGCGGAGTTTTGAAATTTGTAAGACTGGACGTCATGAACTGCTATGTATATTATGATTTTGCAACACTATTAAGGTAAATACATTGTTTGCTCTCTATTAAAAATCTTTCATTTGCCAACTATCCCTATCAGTAGTTAGTGCCTTCCGTAGTTTGAATCTTTTATTTAGCTGGCAGTAGTGGCGCTTGCTATATTGCAAAAGTTTGAGTAACCAAGATTTTTGTGAGGTAAGCGATTTGTGAAACGTATAGGTTAATGTTAGTCAGGGCCATTCTTTTGTAGGGATTATTGGAAGTTAGATTGCGTTGCGCTAAAAGTATTGTGTGTCAGTTTAAGCACAGTCATGTATAATTTTTCTAAGGGGACGTTTCATATGGCGACCCTGCCAGGATACCTCACTGGAATCTTCTGATTTTTTCTTGTAGTTTGTGTAATTAGTGTAGCTTTTGTTTATTGCTAGCGCGTAATTATAGAGACAATTTCCTTTCTAGTTGTAGTTTTTCATTGTTGTACACAGTTATAACATGCATGTAGATTTGCACCAAGTATTTCGCAGCTGGACTTGCAATTATCTAGATACTATTTTCAATGCTATGTTAATGTGTTATTTTGCTCTTCAAATTGTGCTTTTCTGTGTTCTCGTGTGAAATATTGTGACAATAATGGCGTGTGAAAAACGTAATACTAGGCTCCAAAGTAAACTGAGAAATGACAGTGAAGACGAAAGCAGTGTGTTAGCGCCACCGTGTAATGAATTAACTAATGTTCGACATAGTAATTTGGTAATTGTGCATAGGGAAATGGACTGGGTGGCAAACAATGGCGTAGGCAGTGAAACAATTAGTGAACAGGGAAGCATTATCGATCGATCGCTTGGCAACAGCTCGCCTCAGGAATCCGGAATGACAGGACACAATTTTGCAAATACTGCAGATTCAGGTTTTGCGTCCTCACCGTTTTCTCAAATACGTCAAGACACATTTTCTGCTTGTCAAAATGTGAATGTTGCTGGTGCAAATGCACTGCCGAAAAGCGTAGAGGAACAGATTCCAGACACTAATGCATTGTTATTACAGCTAATGCAACAAATGGAACAAAATCAGAGACAAACATAGCAAAAGCTTCAAAAGTTAGACACAATAGAACAACACCAGAGACAAACACAGCAAAAGCTTCAAAAGTTAGACACAATGGAACAGCACCAGAGACAAATACAGCAACAGTTAAACACAATGGAACAAAATCTTCAAAAGTTAGATACAATGGAACAAAATCTTCGGAAGTTAGACACCACACTTGAACAAACACGTGAAGATTTAACTACTGAGTTAAATAACATTGAATCGAAATGTCAAAAAGTCTGTAATGACGTAAAAACACAAATTTGTGAGCATTTTCAATCTATTTTTTGCGGCATGAAAATGCATTACAGAATCACGAAGCAGCCATAAAAGAACTGCAAACCATTGTTCATGGAAATCATGAGACCTTGTGGGCTAAAATTGACTCAGTTGCATCTACCGATTCGGTTACCCAACTTGCAAAAACTCAGGGAAACTTAAAGGACACAGTAGATACGATTTCAACACTAATGGACACTCTGAAACTTATTTCAGAAAAACACACTGAGGAAATAAGAACACTATCGGAGAAAGTAGCCGAACATTCGGATCAATTCACTAACTTATCTACAAAGGTAGATGATGATCTGAATGACACAAGACCTGTAGCCATCACTGACACAGAAGAGTATGAACAAATTAAGAAAGTCAAACAAAATCAGAATCAAATTAATACGCAACACAAAAGAGAAATCCGGGAAGTACAAGATCAGTTGGCACAAGTAATACAAAAATTACAAATTTCAGAGGACACTCGCGCTCCAACACGGGAAGAGGGACTTAGAAATACGGAAAAGCCGCAAAATAATAACACAGGGCATTTCGGAATTTATGAAAGAAATTGGCAATGTGCACCGAATTTTGAGATGGATCCGCCGACACGACGCAACAATGATCGATATGCGACTCGCCGACACGATGATTTCGACTATAAGCTGTTCATTACTACACGTAAATTCAAAACATTTAAGAATTCTGACAACGACATTCATCCACAAGCATGGTTTCATTAATTCTCTCATTGTTTTCCTCTCAATTGGTCATTAGAGCACAGATTAGAATTTATGTGTGGCTATTTAGAGAATGAACCAGCTGTAAGAATGCAATCAGTCATTCACGATTGTCACAGTGAAGGAGAATTTTATCATGCCTTCCTCTCAGCATATTGGTCTCAAGCTACACAAGACCGAGTAAAACATAGCATCATAATGATGAAACATTTCGAACAATCTGAATTTTCCAGTCTTGTGAAATATTTCGAAGACATGTTGCACAAGAACCAGTACCTGTCAAACCCATACAGCCCCTCAGAACTCATCCGCATTTGCTTAATGAAATTGCCTGAACATTAAGAAATATTATTTTGCCAGGACGTTGCAAAGACGACATTGAAGCTTTTCAGAGACTCTTACAAGAATTAGAAATTGACTCAGACAGTCGTGGGATGCGAAAACAGGAAAACAATCACTACAGGTCACATCCGTCACAATTCTGTGACGACAGAAGCAATAACTGGACACGAAAAGTCTATTCTTACAACGCAAATCGTGACCAAAACAGACACCACCCATATGACAACCACTGGCAGAGGAATGATAGTTACAGAGAAAGATCGCATTTCCGTAGTAATGAATACGACAGAGATTACCATAGAAACAGACAATATGGGAACAAAAACAATTATTATCAAGGGAGACAGATTAACTTCAAACGCAACAGTTCAGCACGCAGTTACGATTTCGGGAGAAATTATCCACCACGTGACCGACAAGAAAGAAACTATGGAATCTACCGACATGACGACAGACGATATGATCGTAACGACAGACCTGAATTGTATCAGAACTGGCGGGATTCAAACAGAGCAGGACTCTCTCGACAAGGTGAACTTATAGAAGTTAGGTCTCCTAATCCCAGTAACGACGCGCGCCAACAAGGAAACAGACAATGACTCGCACCGCAGGCAGCCACGAGCGCTGGCTGGGCTTGAGAAAAATAACATAGACGCTAACCTTGAGGAAAATTCCAGTATTCTTTACCGACGTATACCGTATGATAATTTCGTTCAAGTTGAAACTCTGTGTACTAGGAAGAGTAAAGGTTTACACCACATTTCACATGTAAAACCGTTTATTGAAAGATAATCTGCTTTTTAATTTTGTCTTTGCCATATAACGTTTCACTTTACATTGCTAGTATGCTTTGTCAGACTTAGAATCTGTTAACATGCAACAATGTTTGAAGTTAAATATCCAGTCAAGAACCAAGAGAACTTATTTAAACAGAAATTACGAATGCATTGTTATTGCGAACAGACGACACAGTGTTATTGTGTGTGTACATTCTTGCTTGTTACTTGCACTATTACGTAACGACTGTAAGGCTCACATTCTTAGAACATTTACCAGTACTGCTAATGAATTTTAATGCAACATTTTGGTTTACTTGAAAATACATTCTGGATTTAAAGTACTTTCTGTGAGATACCAGGTGACACAGTGGTTAGTTTATGTGACAGCTACACGATTTTATCACGACGCTACTAACGAGTGACAATTCATCACAATGTTGTTTTTGCAGTGTATCGGTTTTATATCTGCACAGGTTTTCTGAATTCTTCCGGAAAGTAAAACACGTTTTAGTAGTAACTTTTGTGGCATAGCTACAATGAGACACCTTTTTTCATAGCACAACAATACGTTGCATTATAGTACTTTCTTCATCACGGCAATAAGCATAATAACTACGATATCTATACGCAAAGCATCTCACTTTTGTTTATCATGAGGTAAGTACATTGACTTCTGCAGAACTTAGCTTTCGGAGGACGATAATTACGACACTTCCACAGAGATTATCTTACAACAAGACGCACAATTTAGCGCTACAGTACACGTATTTGAGTGATTAATTTTGTACTTAATACATTTATTTTTAAAGATATTTGAAGTACAATGATACAAAGTTTTTCCGTGATACATTTCATTCCATTGCAATAATCTGTAACACCTGAGGGTATAATTACATTAATCCTCAAGGGGGTACACGCCTACTTTGTGTAGCATGTGTTTGGCAAGCACAAGGAGCCCTAGCTAATATAGTATTTGCTTATAAAACTTTACACATCGGTACCATATTTCTCTAACACATAAATTACACAGCTATCTGATCATTTAACAGAGAAACAAACATCTTTTTACTACGTCAGTGACACATGTTTATGCAATTACACAGTTGGATAACTTCACACTTATGAAATTGTATTTTGTCTACACTATCTGAACTGTTCATACTTTTTCGGAACCATTGTGATACTATGAGAGCTTTGAATGATATATTTGGTAAGGGAGCATGATTTTAAAGTATGTTTGCGGTAGATGACACTATTGAAATGAGCAGAGAATTTTTTTTAGGTTTTGACATTATAGCTGAAAGCTACGACGTTTTTGAAATTTGACTGAGGTGTTATGATATTATTTTTATGATGACGATGTGTATTATGTTGTTGATAAATGTTTATTATGATATGTATTTATTATGATGAAATACTGAAGAAGTGTCGACGAATATGTATATGTGTAATAAGGTAATGAATAATGAGTAGTGGTTTGGGACACTGACTTGTGAAAAAGGATGTTGGAAACCAAGAATCATACTTTAAGAGTTAAGAAATGTGTGTAAATGCGTGAATGTACCACAATGCCGACGAAAATTTTTTGGATGCTGTTATATTTATAGGATTTTGTTTCTACAGATTTGCAACGCAAATTCTCGAACTGTGAAATTTTTATATGAGACTGTCACAGTAGTGCAAACTGGTGTTGTAAATATTTCGGTAAGAAAGCAAAGTGACCTTGACGTAATGCGTCTTGAGCTGCCAGCTGTGTCAGACGCCTGGAGAAAAAGCCATTAGTGTGTGCCTTTTCAGAGGCACAGGTAGAAAAAAAAGGGGAGGCCATTATCCTCGCTATTGACATTCCTTTGTAGAAAGCATCGCAAATACGACACGCTCAAACTTGAAAACATATGATTATACTGTGGAGCTCTTAATTTATGATATTTACTAAAATGCCTAATGAAACAATGAGAAACATTTCATGGCTATTGTCTTGCTAGTTGAGAGAAATGCCATATGGCTTGCTTTATGTATTTATTTACTCACTTTGTTTAATGTCTAGTTTCTAGCTGCACTGCAGCATTGGTTAAAATAAAATTTAATAGATGTACTAATATAAATATTTTATGCCTACAGATCCAGTAAATAATTTTATGATCTATTCAAAAAAACGAAAGACCATAAAAAGACATTTCCCTTCACAGGAATTGCATACAGAATTTTCTTTTCAAGTACTTGGTAATTTTTTTGGTAGAATAACTTCTTGTGGTGCACCACCTTAATGACATAAATATTAAGATGTGAATAGACATTTCCCTTATCTGCATTGTTGTCTTTACTGTAATATTTTTCTGCTTCAGCTATGTCATGTTCAGATATAAGTTATTGCATTTGCTGCTGCTGTTTGCCAGGCATAGTGCTACTAAATTTCACTTTACATTACTCTGTTAAGCCAGTTTTACTACTGATTTATTTTTCTTGTTTGCTGCTCATTGCATTATATTAGTTGTAATATTGCTGCTTGCTTGGCCAATTTGAATATTTTGTCATTGCTGTTTGTGTTAATTGTTTTGTACTGCTGCATTGCCTCATTCCTTAGTTTAGCATCTGAGCTCAGTAGATTTAAGTTAGCTTAAGATGGGGTAGACTATATAAGAAACTAACTATGATGAATTGGAAGAAATGCACTGAGAAACTATACACAAAAAGTACAGAAAGCAGGTATAGATAGGACTTTTTGGGAATAATGATGAACAAAGAGAGATCTCCAAGGAAAAAAAGGTTTTGTTTGCAAAATACTGCAGTACCAAATGTTACACTCAAAACAAATCCTGTCCTTTCCCCCTGTGTTATTCTGCTATGTGTTTGTGTACTCCTGTATAGTTGTGTTTTTCCTGTCTTTATGCGTTTAGCTAATAAGAGTTGTGTTGTAGAATTTTTCTAATAATATGTTATTTACTTTGTAAAGATGTTTAGACATTATTTATTCTGTTTTGTTTTAATGCTCATGTGTGAAGGTAATGTCTGGAAAGTTATTCTGATCTTTTATGTATTTACTTATGTAATAATTCCTGTAACACTGATGTCTATGTTTATTTCTATTCTTTTGTAAAGCTCCTATTACTACAAATGTTATCTGTATTGTTATGTTCTTTAATGATATATTTTGTACCTTTGTAATTGTATTCTTATGTTGTAAATTTATAATAATATAGACACCAGTTCTTCAAATTAAGTTACATTTCACTGCACACGTTTCTGTTGGTCATAGTAATCCACAATATGTGAGAAGTTTGGACTGTTAGTGTTTGCACGTGTGTTACTAATTCAGCAAGGGATTGGATAACAGCATTGCTGGTTCTAAGGACAATTCCAAGTGCACAAGTGGTGGTTTATGGACTTCCTATATTGTCCGCAAGACTCTTCGATGGTGATTGTGCATCTGCACAGTCACAACACATGGCTGCTGGCCATCTCTACAAGGACTACAGTGGGTCTGCGTCTTTGATGACCCACCAATACCATTATTTCTACAAGGACTACAGTGGGTCTACACCTTTGATGATCCACCAATACCATTATTTCTACAAGGACTGCAGTGGGTCTGCACCTCTGGTGGCCCACCAATACCGTAATCTCTACCAGGACTACAGTGGGTCTACTCTGTGATGACCTACCTACCTATATTCTTCAAAACTTCGACTGACTCTGCTGTCGTGTGCATTTTCTTTTACTGCTGAGACTTTGAGAAAAACACTGCTATTTTACTGTGATGAAGGATCAGGACTGTCTTTATGGACTGAAAGAAAATTTTAGCTTTTGACCAACATTGTATCAATAAGTTTTTGCATTTGATATCTTTGCTATTGTCATTACGAAAAATTTTATCAAATGATTATTGGCCACTGCCCAAAACAATTTGAAAAATTTTTTGTGGGGTGCATGGGGGCTATGTAAGTATGCTGTTTATGTTTTCTTATTGGCAATGTTACGTATCGCTCTGTATGAAAATCACTGGCTGTGCTGTGTGCAGTCTGTGGCTAGTTTGCATTGTTGTCTGCCGTTGTAGTGTTGGGCAGCGGCAGCTGGATGTGAACAGCGCGTAGCGTTGTGCAGTTGGAGGTGGACCGCCAGCAGTGATGGATGTGGGGAAAGAAATGGCGGAGTTTTGAAATTTGTAAGACTGGACGTCATGAACTGCTATGTATATTATGATTTTGCAACACTATTAAGGTAAATACATTGTTTGTTCTCTATTAAAAATCTTTCATTTGTTAACTATCCCTATCAGTAGTTAGTGCCTTCCGTAGTTTGAATCTTTTATTTAGCTGGCAGTAGTGGCGCTCACTGTGTTGCAGTAGTTCAAGTAACTAAGATTTTTGTGAGGTAAGCGATTTGTGAAACATATAGGTTAATGTTAGTCAGGGCCATTCTTTTGTAGGGATTATTGAAAGTCAGATTGCGTTGCGCTAAAAGTATTGTGTGTCAGTTTAAGCACAGTCATGTATAATTTTTCTAAGGGGACGTTTCAAACTTTAACATACATAGTATAAGCTGACATATCCATTCCATTATTTTAAAAAAAGCCGACAATAACGGGCATCGACCCCTATCGGAAAATGTAAGTAAAAAACACTGTACGTCTCCATAAGATGTCAACGTTCAGTGTGGGGGCAATTGTGTAAGTACATGATGAAAGACCCCCAGGATGCCGTAAAATTAAGATTTATTAAAAAACAAAAACTGAAACGCCGGCCGGTGTGGCCGTGCGGTTAAAGGCGCATCAGTCTGGAACCGTGTGAACGCTACGGTCACAGGTTCGAATCCTGCCTCGGGCATTGATGTGTGTGATGTCCTTAGGTTAGTTAGGTTTAATTAGTTCTAAGTTCTAGGCGACTGATGACCTCAGAAGTTAAGTCACATAGTGCTCAGAGCCATTTGAACCATTTTTTGAAAAACTGAAACTCCGAATAACCAGAGAGTTGGCAAAGACGTTAGTTATGAAAGTGCGGTAAAGTTAGCCAAACGAAAACATTTTCTCATTCAATTTGTTGTACAGTTTTTTGTTTTAGACAGACACAGTCAGACTACATCGTATGTAGGACGATGAGGATGTGCGATTTTAGAGATGAATTACTGCGATCTCGATGCATTATATGTGTGAGTGAATTATATACTGTTAAAAAATCGTATCAAGCATTTTATTTATTGAACTGAAGAGGATTTTAGTGATCACGACAAGCGCCGGTGTCCCCGGAGTCCTCCGCAGTCGGGTGGTATCACACCGCTGACAGGGGTCTCCAGACACGTCTTTGCTGATCATCTGGGCTTATTTCGAAGCGCGACTCATCACCGAAGACAATTCCACTCCAGTCAAAGAGATTTTATGCCGAAGAGGGGTCTGGAGACGCCCCGGACAGTGTTGAGACACCAACCTGACCGTCGCCCGCAATACGGCCCGATAACCGGGAGTGATGGACTGGGCTGTCATTTCTTTTCATAGCGGGGTCTCTTTGTTTTGTGACACCCTTACAGCACAATGGTACGTCGACCATACTATACACACCATTTTATTGCCCTTCATGGCAAGCCATCCGAGGCTTGCATTATAGCACACGGCGGGAGCTTCTATTACGTGTCTTCGCTTGTCAAACCATATCTTGGCCAGAGAGGTTGCTGGATCTCCTCCCAGTTGAGAACGCTTGGAGCATTGTAGGCAGGACTCTCCAACCAGCTCGGGATTTTGACTATTTAAGGGGCCAGCGGCACAGAGTTTTTCACGACATCCCTCAGGAGGACATCCAACAACTGTATGGTTCAATGCCAAGCCAAGTAACTGCTTGAGTAACCACAGGTGAACCATGCTTTACTGCCTTGCTCACAATTTGAAGTTCTTTCTCCTGCATAAATCGTCCAACTTCTCTGAAATTGTTTGCCTGTACATACATATCACATCTACCGATTTCTGTCGCATTTGGGTAAGTCCTTCGTGCTGAGCTTTACAATTTTGTATGAAGTATTACTCCAGAACCCTTTACCATTTACTGCGTAAACCACATCTCTGACAAAAAGCTCTGAACTGTATCTGTAGAAGTTTTCCCAGATCATTAATCATCTCCTGCACACATTAGGCTTCGGCTGTTATACGTCCTTACAGGATTTTTGACCTCCCTATGTTCCTTTGCCCTGTTGATTTGTATTCGTATAGTATTTTTGGTGGACTATAGTACTCCATTCAACTGACGTGCTATTTCCATTTCCTCCTGTGTTCAGTAATTTTTGTTTTGTTTAGATAAATTAATGGTAGTTCTTTCCTTATTTTTATATTTTTCTTTTGAACATGTCTTCTATATCCGTCTATATGTCTGAAAAAAATCATTTCTGCACTCGTATGCTTATTTTGTCGTTTTTGTTGTTACCCATGTTTCACTTTGTTACATGACAACTGCGAGTGCCAGTATTTTGTAAAATTTGATAAGTGTCTCTTTTTCTTACTAGGGTTTGTCTAAAAGTACATTCATTAAGTAAATTTTTCTATTACATGTTGTAAATTGACTTCGTCTTCATATGATATATTACACAGGAAGTATCTATAATTTGTTAGTTGCTCTACTATTTTTCCCATTCATTATAATTGTGGGCCTAATTTTGTTTTCCCCATAAGATGTCATCATCTTTCTTTTTGCTATCAGATACCCGTAAATTGTATAAAGAACAGATCTTTCTAGTTGATACGTTGCTCTTTGTAGGTTATTCTTGCTATTAACAAATGGTTCAAATGGCTCTGAGCACTATTGGACTTAACATCTGTGGTCATCAGTCCCCTAGAACTTAGAACTACTTAAACCTAACTAACCTAAGGAGCCTGCCCGAGGCAGGATTCGAACCTGCGACCGTAGCAGTCGCGCGGTTCCGGACTGAGCGCATAGAACCGCTAGACCACCGCGGCCGGCGGACCATGTTTACATTTACTAACACTAATTATCTGGTCATCGACAATTAACTTTGTCAGTATACAGTCTGGACTTGTAATTAAAAGAGTAAAATGGTAGTTCATGTATTAATTCCAAAAATATTTCGTTTATATATATATATTAAAAGGTACAGGTTGATCCTTTGATACCAAATAGCAAACGAAAAGGTAAGTTTATGCTTCTAACAAAAGATGGAGATATTCCCAGAAAAAAAATCTGATGTTTCGTATTAAGAGGAAAGCACACTAAATGGCTCTGAGCACTATGGGACTTAACATCTGTGGTCATCAGTCCCCTAGATCTTAGAACTACTTAAACCTAACTAACCTAAGGACATCACACACATCCATGCCCGAGGCAGGATTCGAACCTGCGACCGTAGCGGTCACGCGGTTCCAGACTGAAGCGCCTAGAACCGCACGGCCACACCGGCCGGTAAAGCACACTAAACGGAATTTATAGGTGTATTTGACTTCGCATTTATTACACCACGTGCTTCGTTTAGCAAAATAAACCTCCTGCTAAAAGCCAGTAGCTACACGTATATGTAAGCGAGGAGGACTGCGAGCGTACGAAGTAACTTGGAAGCTCGTGCATAATCATGTAGCGTAAATAACCGAGCAGCGCAGTCGGCTGCAGCCAACTTACACCTAATTTGCATCAGCGAGCTGCAACTCCAGCGCGCAGTGGTGGGGGAATCGCGCTAGTACGAGTTACCAGTGTGTCCAGCGACTCTGCCACATCCCAGAGGTTAAGCCCTCGGAAATAGGGCCACCTGGCAGTGGCGCACAGAACATCGCGCTTCCTGTATTCCAGAGGTGCTCGGAGAATAAACAACAAGCATCGTGATTCTTCGCATCAAGTGACGCGGAGTTAGAAACACATTTTAACTTTCTTACTAGCCGTAGCACTGTCCACGGATATGGTCACGGTTGTATCGACAGCTGCAGTGCACTATCCACCGGTATGTGACGGAGAGTACTATATCATCCTACGCCCTCCTTATTCTATTCGTGAATTGTGAGATGGAAGAACGAGTGTCGGTAATCCTCCATGAATTATAGTAATTTTACAATATTTATTCGAGATTTAAGGACCAGGAAACACCCGCCTTGATAGATGGGGGTGTTAATGCGTCGCTTCCAGGATACACACTAAGCATCATTTAGAAAACGTACTCACACTTGAACATGAGCTTGACTCTAGACGCAAACAAATGGGGCACACAAATTCCATCCCACAAACTGTTATGGCGTCAGGAAAGACATCATCCAACCACCAACTGGCAATAACGTGACCACAACCCGTATTACTGCTACCGATTCCGCAGAGTAACGGAAAAAGGCAAGGATGAAGAAGAAGAGGAAGATGTAAGAACCACGAAGTGGTCAGCTTCTAGATTCCTTTGATACATAGAGAAAAGAAAATTATTTTTTTATAACATTGCCTAAGAAGACGGAGCCAGAGCTGTGATTTGTCAAGGATTGGGAAAGACATTTTTAAAGGACTCATTCTTGCTCTTTCCATAACCAAATTGTAGATCTATGGAAAACAAATTTGTATGGCTGGACCAGGGTTTGAACCTCTCGTCTCTAGAATACGTTGTCCCGATGGAGATTGTAGAGTGTTTCTGTGTTACACCAGCAAAAGTTCAACAAACACTCTTTATTGCATGGTAAGGATCGATACACAGTTACCACTTGCAAATCACCCCCAGCAGGTCGACATAAAGTTCTACAAGCATACCAAGAGAAGAATCCAGCTGGTATGAGGTCACACAAGTCTCTGTACTCGCCATCGTAAGGGTGCGTTTATGCTGCCAACTCGCTCGCCATCATGGCCCTGTGACGATAAATCAGACCCACTGCGTCTTACCGATCCATTTAACTTTCACCATCGTTGTTGTCCCCGCTGCTCGCTACCATCCTCGCCAGCTAGTTTTAGTTTCGCGCCTGAGACTTGAGCGATGATTGGCTGCTTCATGGACACTACCGCAGTGCCTTGTTTGACGCTGCTCGAAATGTGACCAGCTGCAGGGCAATTAGTCCCGGCGTGCAGGGAACAGAGAGGCTGCAATGTGAAGCAACAATGTTAGCGACTAACAGCGAGGTGCCAACAATGCCAACAGCAAGGATGCAGCATAAAGGTACCACAAAAGCAGTACAAATGAGATACAATAAGTAGCCCAGTCACACATCTACAACATCAGTGAGGATCAGTTCTAGTGCACAGTACCATTTGAGGTGAATCTGTAGATCGCGCTGCTAGGTCTGTAGGTACTTGGCGTGACGTAAACTTGAGGTTCTGTCTGTGCTGTTTTCTCTACCAGCAGATAAGAATGATCTTCGTTACTAATTTTCTGTTCCCTGGGCCTGGGAGACATCAGACATAATCTGCGGCAGGGAATTCTTTTGGAGAGATAAGTGCCTTGATTAATGATGGGAACAGGGGCAGCTACAGACCAGTAACAGACTGAGAACTGTTATTAAATCGATTATATTAAATTAAATCGAAAAGTAACGGCCCTGTAACTAGTGCGATTTTCGCAGTCGTGTGTATTTTACTGACTGGCTAACACGACAGATGCTCCGTCCCCATCATTCGATTTCTATTCAGTAAATTTGAATTTAATGCATAACATGGCAAATTAATTCCATTCATTTGTTGATTAATTCATTTATAGGCCTGTGCCTACCACCACTGACCTGGTGACTACTTGAGTAATACTAATCTGTGTATGGAAAAGTGATTATAATTTTATTCGACACTCTTTCTTTGTAAAGACAGCTGCTGAGACTTCTGCACGTGCTCTATACGTAAAAAGTATCCTGGCTACAACTTCACGCTGTTAACGCTGCCGGATTTATTTCCTACATAAGATCCTAGGCCAGGCCCGTGTGACTTCTCGTAGGTGCCTCGTGTCAGCGTATGTCGCAGATTATGGCCCTCAATGCCTGAAATATGTATAATGCTTCATCTTCTATCTTTTTCTTCGCGGATGGATCACTTTGGACCACGCGTAATCAATATTTGTTGGCCTTCCTTTTCGCCCAGTATTCCTTCATAAGCAACGAATGGGCTAGCTTTCGTTGCGTAGACCACGTATGTCGGTTAGTTTTTCTCTCTTCTTCCTCAAATCCCCGTGTGTTTGTGATTTTTCTGATTTCATTTCTGTCATGTAGATTTGGAGACCCTAATTCTCTCAGGTCTTTTTCGTCTGTTTGTACCAGTCCGGTCTTGTAGTTTTGTTCTTTAAAAATGTATGGATTTTGTGTGTTAACCTGTTTGAGTCCATTCTTTCTAAATGCCCCATGAATTGGATTCTTCTCATGCGCATTGTATCTGTTATTTTGGAGATATTTTTATATGTTTCTGCATTGAGTTTTGGATAATGCACACCATCCTTAGTTCTTGGCCCTAGGATTTTCCTCATTACTTTACGTTCTTTCAATTCTAATTCCCCTTTTAGTGTTCTGTGTTGAAGGTTTAGTGTCTCAGATGCCTAGAGAGCTTCGGGTTCAATTGCTGTTGTGTAGTGTCGTATTTTGCTGTTCCACGAGAGACTCTTTTTGTTGTAAACGGTTTTTGCTAACTGCAACGCCGTCTCCATTTTCTGGACTCTTGATCTGACAGATTTCTTTTCATTACAATTTTCTGCAATCCATTCACCTAAATATTTAAATTCTTTTACTCGAGAGAGGCAGTTATTACCAATTTTGAGATCAGAAGGTGCATCTTTGATGTCAGTCAGAAATTTTGTTTTTTTTTTCAAGTGAAATTTGTAATCCTATTTTTGCTGCCTGCTCTTGTAATAATTCTAGCTGTTTCTGTGCATCGGTAATGTCTTGGGCGATCAGTGCCATGTCGTCAGCAAATGCTGAATAGTCTAATCCTATGCCCTTATGTTTTGGTCACAGTCTGTGTGCTGGTGCAGCTGCTTTTCTCCATTCTCTAACAACTTTTTCAAGTGACAATTGGAGAGTGCTGGGGACAGTCCATCCCTTTGTCGTACTCCTGTGTGTATTTCAAATTCTGTGCTCAATTCTCCCATAAATTTTACTTTGGATTTGGTCTCCGTGAGTATTTCTTTTATGATGTTTGTTGTCTTTTGATCTAGTCCAAATTCTGCTAACACTTCAAAAAGGGATTCTCGGTCTATACTGTCATATGCTTTTTTAAAGTCGACAAACGTGATGGCATAACTTTTGTTTTAAGTACTATGCAAATATTTCATCGAGTTTTTCAAGTTAAGAATTTGTTCTACGTATGAGCGACCTTTTCTGAATCCACCTTGGTATTCGCCTAGTTTTGAATCCAGCTGAGGTTCTGCCCCGTTTAGTAGGGCTTTAGACAGAATTTTGTATGTTATTGACAATAAAGAGATTCCACGACAGCTGTTGGGGTCTGTTTTACTTCCTTTTTTGTACAGAGGATGTATGATTGCTGTCTTCCAATCTGTGGGGATATTTTCAGTTTTCCATATTTCATGTATAATTTCTTTGAGTTTTGCAGTAAGATTTTCTCCTGTATTTTTCCATAATTCTGCGATGATTTGGTCTTCTCCTGATGCTTTGTTATTTTTCAGTGACTGAATTATCTCTTTAATCTTCTGTAAACTTGGTGGCATTAAGTCTGGGTTTCGTTGCGTACGACGGAACTCAAATTTTTCTGCAGGCTTTCCACAATTCAGTAATTTAGAAAAGTATTTTGCAAGAATTTTACAGTTTTCGATGCTGGTCTGGCCAATTTCCTCGTGTTCATTTTTGAATTGGAGTGGTGGAGGAGAGTACTTTGTTAATTTTTGTTTGAATACTCTGTAGAAATTCCGGGAATTGTTTTTCTTTAACTCATTTTCTATGTCTTGCAATTTTTTGTCTTCGTGTTGTTTACGGACTGTTTGTATTGATTTGGTGACTGTTTTCCTGGTATCTCTGAGATCTTCCAGGGTGTTTTGGTTTTTGTTGCACAACCAATTTTGCCACGCCTGTTGTCTGAGATTTATCAGTAGATCACACTCATCTGTCCACCATGGGTGTTTACGTGTTCTTGTTTGCAGTGCTACAGTTTCAGCTGCTTTTAAAAGTCCTGTTTGCAGTTGTTGCCGATTTTATGGTTTTAAATTTTGTGTTTCTTTTGTAAATTGTTCATTACCATTTATCTTTTGTACATCATACTTACGGTGTGGAGATTTCTTAGTGAATTTTCTATGGAGAATTTTGTTTGCGTAATGATCGGAATCTAGGTCTAGTCCTTAATGGACTTTAATGGACTTTAAGTTTCATGATTTCTACTGTATTTATGAGGGAGATCATTACATGATCCAACTGATATTCAGCTAGTAGTGGATTACGTGAGATCCAAGTTTTCATTTACGAAGCTCTTTTCTTGAAAAATGTTGATTTGAAAAATAGGTCGTGGTTTTTGCACATTTCAATGAGTCGCATTCTATTCCGGTTGGTCTGTGTATGCCCTGATCATGTACCTACCTAATATCGATATTTCGTTTCTTTACCAATTTGTGCATTGAGATCGCCCATAAGGATTTTGACATTTGGGATTTTTTTGGAGAATATTATCTAGTTGGTTCCAGAATTCTTCGACTTCTTCTACTTTGTTTTTGTTACGGATATTAGTTGGTGCATGCCCGTTGATTAGGGTGTATATCTTATTAGCTGATTTTATTGTCATCGTGGAGAGCCGACCCGAGTAAGATTTGAAAGTCGTGATTGAATCAAGTATTGATGTATCTACTATAAATCCGGTTCCAAATTGTGGACAATTTGCCATGGCTCGTTTTCCAGCTTTTCCTTTGCATATCCTGTATCCTTCTGAATCAAAAGGATTTTCGTCTGTATGTCGTGATTCCTGAAATGCAATAATTTTGATTTTACCTTCTCTGGATTTGTCCAGGATGTATTTTAGTTTTCCTATTTTTAAGAGAGAATTTACATTAAATGTCATTAGCCAAATTCTCGATTTTGGTTTGATTTTGTTATTACAGGTTTTGAGGTACTCTGATTTACCTCCATGCACACTTCTGTGGTCTCCCCAGAATCCGAATAGAACACTTGCGGTTTTTCAATCGTGGGATTTGACCCACTGGGGTAAATTGCCTTTGAAGGTGCTGCATTTATTTGGACTGGGTTTGTAACTGAAATTGAGATTTCAGTCTTGTTAAGCTCAGAGTTCCACTTCTGAGTTTTATAGATCAACCGCCACCAACATGTGGAACAGACGCTGTAGGATTACCGCCACTAACCTGTGGAACCGTCGTGCCCTTTGTCCAAATAACGTTGGACGATAGCTTTTATAGTATCCCAAAAAGGAAGGTTGCCTCTTCCGCCAGTTCCGTCGTGCCGATGATCTTCATCTCCGCCTTCACTGCCGTTGAGGTATAATTCTTCATTTATGTGAAATTACTCTCCTTCCTTTCATCTTCCTCTTCTTCTTCTACATCTTTTTCTTTTGCACATAAAGTACTAACCTTTGCTGGTTACGATCTCTTCCTTTGTCTTCCCAGACTTCTGCAGCCTACCAGATTTTAATTTCTGATTTCGTAAGGTAATTTGCCGCGTCCATTCTATCGAGATTTTCACTCCGTTTTCTTATGATGCCTTCATTTTTGTTTCTTCCGTTAGGTATGATTAGGTCATCTCTGTTCTCGGCGAGCTTGTGCTCGGCTACCATAGAGCCCCAGCCTTGCAGTACCCCATTCGTTTCCGTTCTGCATTTCTGTCCCCCGATTATACGTTTTTCTCTCCCATGGGTAAAATATTTTGGGTATTTTCGGGAATGGGTTCTGAAGGTTCTATAGCTCAACATCAGAACACTCCTTCGTTTGTTTTTTCCTTCTTTCTTCATTCTCCATCTCTTCCTCTTCCTCCACTTCGGCTTTTGAGGTCTCTCTTTGTTTCTTCTTCCTCCCTGTGCGCTCCTGAAGGCTGGCCCATGCGTTTGACGCATGGGATGTGATTGGGTAACGCGTAATTCCGCGCCCTGGGTCGACATGTAGCGTTCGCACGTGCCCTCCAGTACAGACCAGGCCCAGGGAGAGGTAACTGCCTGAGCTGTTACCTTCCCAACTGCCCTTTAGTCCCTCTGTCTGGAGTTTTGGAGGTGTGACCTGAGGTTAAACAATCACCAAGGGCAGGTGAGCCTCCCTTTGACGGGACCCTCAGTCGTAAGACGCTGGCAATCGTGGGTGATTTTTTTCGCAATGAGCCAATCATCTTCATCCCAGTCTACGTCTAATAAACGCAAATGGAATGAGGCTAAACATTCAACGACTCTCCCAGCTGCACCTCGGTTCCTCATGGTGTCACGTACTGAAGAAAGTGTTTTTTCTGCAGTTAATCAGTTTATTATTCTGAAAAGCGTTGATGCAATTGCAGGCTCGGTGAAGTCCTGCTCTCCCTTACATAATGGGACTCTTCTTCTGGAGGCGAGTTGTGATTTCCAAGCCTAACAATTGCTTACAGCTTTGCTCCTCCACGGGTATCCTATTTGTGTCAAGAGTCCCATCAAATGATAAGTTCTTTCCATGATATTATTTACACCAGGCTGCTTGATAGTTTGACCAGAGGGAAATCCAATATTACACCTCCAATCAGGGCATCACTGTAGTCCACCGGGTAATGAAAAGTTGATGCACACTTAGCGCCTACACACTCTGTTTTTCTCACATTTGATTGAACAGTGCTTCCACTGAAGACTAGCGCAGGCTGTGAAGTCATCACAGTCTGACTGTAGATTCTGAGCCCGATGTGTTGCCAGAAGTATCAACGTTGTAACCACATTTTAATGTCCTGTCAAAACACGGTCAAATGGTATTTCTTAAAAGACATCATAATCGTCGTTGACAGTATAAAATATTTATTGTTACTATTGCAAATTCGGCCTTATGGCCATTTTCAAGTAAATTGCAAAAGTTACATTCTGTCAGAATATAAAACTGTCTGACATGAGTACATGTCGTAGTCAAAATGCAGCCTTTCGAATGTGAGAGTCTCACAAGATCCCATGATTACGACTCTCACATTCAAAAGGCTGCATTTTGACGACGACATGTGCTCATGTCAGACAGTTTTATATTCTGACAGTTTACTTGAAAATGGCCATAAGGCCGGAATTGCAATAGTAACAATAAATATTTTATTCAGTCAACGGCGACTATGATGTCTTTTAAGAAATATTAGCCGGCCGGAGTGGCCGAGCGGTTCTAGGCGCTTCAGTCTGGCACCGCGCGACCGCTACGGTCGCAGGTTCGAATCCTGCCTCGAGCATGGATGTGTGTTATGTCCTTAGGTTAGTTAGGTTTAAGTAGTTCTAAGTTCTAGGGGATTGATGGCCTCAGAAGTTAAGTCCCATAGTGCTCAGAGCCATTTGAACCAAGAAATATTGTATGACTGTGAATCCCAACCATGAGAAGTTAATCACTGCCAAATGAGTTACTTGTGGTAGAGGTGCCATGAGGATGGTTGCCTGCCTCCTTCTCCCCACTATATTAATTGTAATGGCGACCATGTCGCCTCATCCCGTAGGTGTCCCGTTTATCTCGATGAGTGGGCCGTTCAGGAGATCTGGGTAAAGGAAAAGTACTTACCTGTCACTCGCAAGTTGTTGGCTAATCGAAAGCACTACCTCTTACCATACAGCATGATACCAGCTTCATACTTATAGTACCGTTCTTGGTATGCCTCACTCCACAAAGAATGTGGACACCCTGTCTTGCGACCTCTAGTCCAGTACTGCAGTTGTGAAATCGCCCAGTATCACGGCAGTATCCCCGTTTCTTTCTCCTACAGCATTGCAACAAGCCACCGGTGGCGAAATCACTTGCTACACAAACGGCAGGTCCGAAAGGATAAAATGAACTTTCTGGTGAATTTTTACGCCCCTCCACCTTCGACTGCCAACCGTAATGGCTCTAATAATAGAACAAAGGCAATCGGTCTTCTTCTTCCCCGACTCAGAGATCCTCTTCAACAGTGTCACTCTGTCGGCCTCGCATTTCGCCGATGCAGACCGCCTACCGTTTTCCTGCCTGCCGTTTTTCTGCCTGCAGTCCACAGGCTGACCCAAGGAGAATACCATCGCGTCTATAGACTTCATGGAACAGGATCCTCCAGCCTCGGAACCCTGTAGCAGTAAGTCTTCAAAGGCTGGCACTCAGCAACACCGAGATGACTACCCATCATTTGTTCTCTCCTCCTCATTCCCTGTTATGACCCTTCTCCAATGGCAAGTTTGTGGCATTAAATCTAACAAAGAGGAATTACGACTGCAATTTTAATCACATCATCCAGTTGTTTCCTGCCTCCAAGAATCAAAATTGCATCCATATGACAACTTTGATGTCTTGCATTTCCTTCGGTGTATGATTTGACCTTCCCTATGTGGTAGTCCTGCTGCACATTCAGGGATGAAGTCCATAGCTAAATCAACCCATTGAAAATCCAGCTGCAAGCTGTTGCAGCCCACGTTTTCCTTTCTTGTTTCGCTTTTTCTCTTTGTAATTTCTACACGCCTTTGTCATTCGCTATCGCCATGGCAGACTTACTCCAGCTTATTGATCAGTTCCCTCACCCCTTTTGCTGCTCAGAGACTTTAATGCTCACCATCTCCTTTGGGGCTCTTTGAAAATCTCTCGGCTGACTTTCCCAACCAACTCAGTCTTTTAAAACTGGAGCACTCGCATTCCTTTGAGACTCCACACACACCTATTCCAATTTGGACCTCTTTTTCTGCACTGTCCAGTTTTCTCATCATCTCGAGTGGGCTGTTCTCTCTGACACATACTCAAATAACTGTTTCCCTTGCGCTATCTGTTTGCTGATTCCTGCCCCACCAGCATGTGAACCCAATTGGCAGCTTTCTAAGGTCGGCTGGAGGCTGTACTCCTCACTGCCAACCTTTGACGAACTACATTTCCGGAGTTGTGACGACCAGGTAGAGTACCTTACAAACGTTATCCTTACCGCTGCAAAATGTTCCATACCTCGCACTTCTTATTTACCAAGCAGTGTCCTGGTCTCCTGGTGGACTGAGGCATGCCACAACACGATTCACGTGTGGTGACGTGCTCTCCACGATTTAACCGCCATTCTATAATGGCGAACTGTATTCGCTATAAACAGTTCCACGCACTGTGTCGTCGCATTCTTCAGAATAGCAAAACAGCTAGCTGGAGATCCTTTATTAGTTGCTTTAACGGTTTCATTCCCTCTTCCACCATGTAGGGCAACCTTCATTAGCTCCTTGTGAACTAAGCCCATTGCCCAATTTCTGGGCTGACCATAGTGTATGATGTCATTGTGGACCCTATTGCTGTCTCCAACAATTTGGGTCGCTATTTTGAGGATATTTCGATCTCCAGCAACTATCACCCTATCCTCCTCCATGGGAAGCGATTGGACGAGACTCAGGTGGTATCTGTCTCTCAGAATCGTGAATGGTACAATGCTCCTTTACTACAGGGGAGCTTGACCATGCTCTTACCTCACCCCGATCTTTTGCCCCAGGGCCGGATAATGTTCACATTGAGATGTTGCAGCACCTCTCTCCCTTGATGCAAGCAATTTCTCCTTCAGACGTACGATCGCATTTGGGCAGATGGCACGTTTCCCAGACGCAGGAGTGGAGATTCACATCAATCCCTAATCTTGGTAAGGACGAACACGTTCCTTCTAGCTACTGCCCCATTTCCCTCACCACGTGTATTTGCAAGGCGATGGGACGTATGATTCGCGGCTGGCTGGTACGGTGGCTCGAATCTCATAATCTACTAACCACTGCACAATGTGGATTTCGTGCACGCCGTTCTGCAGGTGACCACCGTGTCACTTCGTCAACCCAAGTCACTGACCGTTTTCTGCGGAAATAGCAGTTGTGGGCGTGTTCTTTTTATTTTTTTTTTATTTTGAGAAAGCCTACGACACCTGCTAGAGGACCGGTATCCTCCGTACTCTATATACATGTGACTTCCAAAGCTGCCTTCCCCATTTAATTCAGGATGTTTTAAAAGACCGAGTTTTCAGCTTATGTGTTGGTTCGGCCTTGTCAGGCAACTTTATTCAGGAGAATGGGGTGCCTCAAGGCGACGTCCTGTGCGTTGTCCTATTTGATATGGTCATTAACCCTATTATGGCCTGTCTCCTACCATGTATTTCTGGCTCCATTTTCGTCGACGACTTCGCTACTTATTGCAGTTCTCCACGGACTTGTCTCCATGAGTAGCGTCTTCAACAATGTCTCGATTATGTTTAGTTATGGAGCATCGACAACGGCTTTCGCTTTTCCAATGACAAAACCATTTCTATGAATATATGGCGGTGGAATGGATTACTTCCACCATCTTTACACCTTGAGCCTGTTGCTCTTCCTGCGAAAATCCTGGGGCTCATGCTTTCGTCCTCCCACACGCCTTCCTGGCCTCATGTTGTACCTGGCCCCTCAGTGTCTTATGTGTCCTAAGCAGTGCTTCCTGGGTAGCAGATTGGACCACTCTCCTCCATTTATGCCGATCGCTTGTCCGTTCAAAAGTCGACTATGGGTGTTTCGTTTATTCATCTGCACGTTCTTCCATCTTACGTCATCTTAACACAATCCACCATCATCGAATTCGTTTGGTCACTAGCGTCTTTTACACTAGCCCAGTTGAGAATCTATGTGCAGAAGCTACCGAACTGCCACTGTCATACTGGCGTGATGTCCTCCTTAGCGGCCAGCCGGGGTGGCCGAGCGGTTCTCGGCGCAACAGTCTGGAACCGCGCGACCGCTACGGTCGCAGGTTCGAATCCTGCCTGGGGCATGGATGTGTGTGATGTCCATAGGTTAGGTTTAAGTAGTTCTAAGTTCTAGGGGACTGATGACCTCAGAAGTTAAGTCCCATAGTGCTCAGAGCCTCCTTAGCGGACATGCATGCTGTTTGTCTTCCATGTCCGGCAACCCACCCTGTGCCCCCTTCTTCGATGATTCAATTGATCGCCAGTATGGGGCGCAACCTTTTCTCTGTTGCCTCCCGGAGATCACTTTCGGCTACTGCATTGGTAGCTTAACTTCACGCTACCTGCCACATTCCCGATGGGTGTGAACCCTTCACCTCCTTGGCTTCATACAGTGGCCCATGTTAGCCTGAGACTTCATTCCCTTCCCTACGACACTACTCTGGATGCGATCTACCGCTGTAAGTTTCTCGATCTTTGCGTGTAACTCAGCAATAACACCTTCGTGTACACTGACAGCTGATGTCGGATGTGCCTTTGTCATTGGCACCGATCATTTTCGGTATCGGCTTCCAGAACACTGCTCGATTTTTACAGCAGAGCTCTCCACGCTCTGTCAGGCCACCCAGTAAGTCCAGTGACATTGGCTTCTTAATTGTCTCATGTGCTCCGATTCTCTCAGTGCCCTTCAGAGCCTCTGTGCGTTCTACACAGTCCATCCCTTAGTGCAACGCTTCCAAGAAAGCTTCCACTTGCAAGCTGTTGAGGGAGCTACTGTAATGTTCGTGTGGGTTCCTGGTCACGTCAGCCTTATGTGAAATGAATCAGCTGACACTGCTGCAGAGGTTGCAGTCGTCCTACCTCGGCCTGCCAGCTCTTCCATTCTTTTGGATGATCTCTGTGTTGCCGTCTGTTCAAAAATGTTCAAATTTGTGTGAAATCTTATGGGACTTAACTGCTAAGGTCATCAGTCCCTAAGCTTACACACTACTTAACCTAAATTATCCTATGGACAAACACACACACACCCATGCCCGAGGGAGGACTCGAACCTCCGCCGGGACCAGCCGCACAGCCCATGACTGCAGCGCCCAGACCGCTCGGCTAATCCCGCGCGGCGTTGCCGTCTGTCAGCAGATGGTGTCACTTTGACATCACCACAGGTCTTCACTTCATCGGAATAAGCTCTATGGAATTAAACCTTCACCAACGGCTTAACCGACCTCCTCTCGGCCTTCTCGTATTGGACACTGTCTTTTTAGCCATAGCCATTTGTTAAATGGTGATCCCCCCCCACTTTGTGCTTATTTTCATCAACCTTTGACGGTTTGGCATTTCCTGACGCAATGCCCTTTTTTTAACCGCTTACGTTTCTTTGTATGTTTGCCGTCAGAGATATCGGCCGTTTTAGTGAACGACGCGCGGACTGTAAATCGCGTTTTACTTTTTATCCGTCGTAGTGGTATAGCGAAGGACTTTTAATCTTTGGTTAGGGACCTCCGCAATCTGTAAGGGGTATTTTGTGGCTCTCTCTCCAAGGGAAGTCCCTATTTTTAACTCTCTTTCCTTCTGTCGACTGGGCTTAGCGTATAGTTGCTTTCAACTTCTTTTACTTATTGGTGTTCTAAGGCTATGAAATGGGCGCTTAAGACCTCAGTTGTTTTCGTACCATAGAGCAAAGCCAAAACATATCCCTAAGAATCTTACTTGAGCTGCCTGGATCTTAATTGCTTATCGTCTGTAAATGTCCCTCGACACCCTTATGTAGTGGTATGGGGACGGCCATTATTTTATGGCATTTCATTCGTATTATTTTTGTGTCTTGTTTCCAAAATACTGTTTATTGTTTCCAAATTTTGCTACGTTCTCGTCTGTATCTTTGTCGTACTCATATGTGATGTCACATCTCAGATAACTAAAATTGGATCCCTTCCTATAACATCTATATTTTTTCTTTGTGGATATAACCATATTGAAGTCTTTGGATATTTTGCTTAGGAAGTAAGTAGATTTTGCAGTTAATGCTCTTTCTCTCTTACAACTGTAACAGTGCGTGCATGTAAAACACTATTCAGAGTAGCATCTTTGTCTGCACACCCTTTTTTGAACCCTCTTGTTGGCGATGAAAGGTTCTGCCAAGTCTCTGTTTACATAGGGTGATTCCGTGATGATGTTACAAACTTCAGAGATGATGGATAAGCGTAAATCAGTCAGTTTGAGGTAAGTGACCTTTGTCCAGAAACAATCGAGTCGAAAGTTAGAAGCGAAAATCGTTCTGATATCTCTACAGTGAAATATAAGAACCGTTACTGTTCCTGCTAAGGTTGCAGGCTAGATAACTTTCAGAGGTGGTTGTATGGACCAAAACAAGAGAAAACGTCCAGTAAACATTGACTCTAAAGTGCATACCTTAAAAACATCTTCACTATAATGAAAAACATCTCGTCTACTGAATAAGCCCATAGCAGTTAACATATGCATTTTAGAGCCCATATTTACTGGATGTTTTTTCTTCTTTTGATCTGTACTACCTCCTTCAGAAATATGTAAACCTAAAAACATACAATAGAAGAGATGTGCTTCACAGTATAGAAGACGCAAAAGTGCTCATAGCTATTAAGGTATGCATTTTGGAACCCATGCTTACTAGACATTTTTTCCTTGTTTCAGTCCATACTACCACCTGTAGAAGTTGCCTACCCTACAGGCTTAGCAGTAACAGTGCTGTATGTGTATTCCACCGTCAGCGATATCGGAACAACTTATATCTTTCGACTTCGTCGTCTCCAGATCATGGTCTCTTACCTCAGTGCCATTCTCCATCATCCCTGAAGCTTGTACCATCATCATGAAATCACCCTGTACCTACCTAACGTGACCGTTGTTAAGAGGTTGTAAGGTGACAGTCAAATCCAACACCTTCCATGAAAACCCTGACACGATAAGCAAATCCAGTAGTATGTCACATAGCTCCGAATAAATCGTGACATTAAATTAACCAAAGTAATATGAGTAACGAGTGAGCAAATGGAATACCACAGACTAACACAAGAATGCCTAAATGCATGTCATACCTTCCCACTGTGAGACAGACGCAGTTCCGAGGGGAGAAAAGAGAACAGAAGCCGAGAGCAGAACCGTGTTAAGCTAGAACGCCCTACGATAAGGGACGGACTGGACACCCACCTCGACAGCTAACCACTAGGACCACCCCAGCTGCAAGTTTTAGTGTGAGACTTTTTCGCATCTCTGTTACGTCAGGACCACCCCCCAGCCCATGTTAAAAGCTAGAGCCCTCCAGAAGAACAGTATAGATCTTACGATAACGCAAAAAGGGCCACACCACCCGCAAGTTTTAGCGTGAGACTTTTTCGCGTCTCTGTTACGTCAGTACCACCCCGCAGCCCATGTTAAAAGATAGAGCCCTCCAGAAGAACAGTATACATCTTACGATAACGCTAAAAGGACCACACCAGCTTCATGTTTTAGCGTGAGACTTTTTCGCGTGTCTGTTACGTTGCAGACTTTAAAAACATTGCCCCACCACGAAAAGTATAACGTTTCTCATTGGATAGACAGAATTTTTGTAGGCGGAGCTTAAGGTTAACATTGAGACTCTGATTGGTCAGATGAAAACACAGCCAGATAGTTTTTTTAAACCAACTTCGGTAAATTGTAGTAAGGAGAAGTAAGGTGAGAGTTGCTTCCGAGACGGCAAGGTGAGCGGAGCTGTGCTGCCGGCCACCCCGTGACGAACACTGACAAGGTAATGAACACACACGATGCCGCATAACAGCGCATAAAGCTTCACTCAGAACTGCAGAAGTCTCATCTGTTACACCCCTTTTTTCCGTAATACTAGTGTCGATCGTGAATTAAAGCTCAGGGCGTTCACGTTTGCCACTTGAAGTAAAAATCTGAAACGCGATGATTTTTCTGTTATATAGTTATTGAGAAGCCACATCAGCCTCTGTAATTTACGACAAGTTAGATAAGTAATTAAAGACAATTGAGGGTCACTGTAGACCATTTTGATAGTTTTCTCTTTTGTGAAACTTAGTTTAAACCTAGATTATAGATGTGATATGGCTTAGGTCATCCTTCGATCCAGTGTAGAACTTGGAGACCCATTCAGGGAATATTCGTTCACATTTTTGTTGAACGCAGTTGGTTTTTACCATCCTGTATTAAAACATTTCCTTTTATCAATAGTGCAATTTATAAACAATGACCGAGCGAGGTGGCGCAGTGGTTAGCACACTGGACTCGCATTCGGGAGGACGACGGTTCAATCCCGCGTCCGGCCATCCTGATTTAGGTTTTCCGTGATTTCCCTAGATCACTCCAGGCAAATGCCAGGATGGTTCCTTTCAAAGGGCACGGCCGACTTCCTTCCCTATCCTTCCCTAATCCGAGCTTGTGCTCCGTCTCTAATGACCTCGTTGTCGACGGGACGTTAAACACCAATATCCTCCTCCTCCTTATAAACAATGTTTTGTGAGTAGAAAAAAATTTCCAGTGGTAAACTTAACTGCTTTTTCGATGTTATTTTACCAGCTAACTAAAAACAGGAAAGCCTTGAACCCCTTCCACTAAATTTAGTTAATATTAAGATTCTTTTACAGGGAGTGAAGTGGAGCTGCAGCTGAAATCATAAAGTATTTGGTTATATCATCGCTAGTCTCACTGAACTCTTCTGAATTCTACATGTCATGTTGTGTCTGACGTCTCCTTACCAGCAACAGATCCCAGGTTCTAACTTGTCAATTCCCTTAAAAACACGCTCAGAGTGTCGTTGCGCGAAAGTGGTAGGGAGACACGATATAGAACAAACAGACACCACGCAGAATGTTAGAACGTGCCACGCCACTCTCTCATCTTAACCACATTGTTGGTCGCTGCAGCGATAGATAGTAAGAAAGTATTCAATAGAAAGTGAGACATTCTATCAGAGACAACAGCATAATTAAGTTATGAATTTTAATATTGTTAGAATTAAGTTTTCTCTCCAATGCAAGCGCACAGGTGGCGGATACATCGTTGACAAGTTGGTTCTGACCCAACAAGTAAGTGAATGGATTGTCAAGTTGTGTGAGCAAAAGTTTATGAAACGCGTGAGCTCGTATGAGCGCATGTTGACGCGAAGTAGGGCGCGTGAATTGCTATTAAAACAGAAAATAAGGGATTCGGAAAGATTAGCAATGACAGATCGAGACATTGACCGAATTGAGGTAGAGACCCAGCATGAAGACGGACAGAGAATAGAGGACAGTACAACAGAGGATGCAGTATCGCGAGAAATAGGACAGATAATGCACCATAACGAAGATAATGTACGCCAAGGCATAGAAAACGTAGGTCAGCAAACGACAGAGGAGCAGGAAAGTAGAGAGACAGTCGATGAAGATTCTAACTTGCGTCTTGAATACGTAGAACCCAAAGTACAAGTAATCAGAACTCCCTCACCACAGAGTACAAGGAATTCGAGCAGAAACGTGTCACCGCATAGTTCAATGCAATCGGTTGCAAACCAACACTTGGGCGAAAACACAGAGCGTAGGATGTCGGAAGAAAACGCAATAGGACCCACCAATCTGGCATAATTATTACAATTAATGACGGAAACCATGACAACACAAAATAAAGAAATTGCGAACCAAATTAAAATTCAGAATGCAGAAATGACGAAACAAAATGCAGAAACCACGAGACAAATGCGTGCGATTAAAGAACAAAACAAAAAAATTCAGTTACACCTAAGTCATATTGAAGACGAGGCAATAGAATCTCGAGAAGTGATAGGGAACTTAATAACAGGTTACAATCAATTGAGAACAGACATTGACAAGGTACAAGCGGACGTACAAACATTGCGTAATGACATTCAGGACGAGATCGAAACATTACGTAACAACACCCACGGAGAAGTCAGGAAACTAGAGAAACAGATAAACGTAATTACTAGACAAGCAGCAGGTACAGCGCGTGAAGTTGTTGAAAACAGTGTGTTACACAAACGTATCACAAAAGCAGCGCTGTAAAGATATGATAACCGCATAGTCAAAATAGAAACGCAAACGAAGCGACAATTTCAGAAATTGCGAACAGAGTTGTTGCAAACCATTGAAGAGCGTAGTGAACAGGATCGAACAAGCACTGAGTCTGCAACCACATCCGTATCTGTAACAGCACCGGAAAAACAAGCAATTAACGAAGATATTACGCATTTGCGATTCCAATCACAGGCGGAAAGTAGCATACATGAAATCAGACAGCCTGCACAGCAACAAACACGTTTTGAAATTCTTGATGAACAAACGTCATCACAAACACATGCGGAACCACAAATGTGTGTTTCAAGATACTTTGGATCATGCAATGAAGCAGCAAGGTTCGCCAGACAAGATACCGAACCAATACCTGACAATGGAAAGCCAGGTCGCGAAGAGTACAGTGCAATGCATTCAGCTACACGTTCACAACCGATGGAAGAAAATTATTGCGTACCACTCCAACGATACTACGTAAGGGTAGGTGAAAGTTACAGTGGACAATATCCAATGGATCTACCACAACCGGAAAGAACGACGGGAGAAATGATCAGAAACAAAAGTGGCGAAGAATCGCTAATTTCATATGGAACTATGACGAAGTACGACGACGATCATTTCCTCACAGTCAGACAAATTCAACACTTTCGAGAAGGAAACTCATTACATCCACGAACTTTTATTGATCAGTTTAGAGTAGGATTACCAGAACGCTGGACGCTAGCACACAAATTAGACTTTATATGTGCACACATGTCAGGAACAGTCGCAGAAACCATGCAGATCGTACGAAGATTTCCGAGAGAAGTTTCTCTCACGATATTGGTCCAGCGAAGCACAGAACAGAGTGAAGTACGAATTATTACAGAACCCATATTTTGAAAATTCAGGAGAGAAGAGTCCTGAAGTTTTTCGAATTAATGGCAAAGAAAAATCAATGCTTAGATGTACCATACAGTGACGGAGAGTTGATTAAATTATGCGCGATGAAGCTACCATTGAAATACCAGCAATCATTAGTAGGTCACGGAGGCAATGACGTCGAAGCATTTAAAGGTATTCTAAGGGAACTAGAGTTTATATTTTCGGAAGATGACGCAAGAAAAAGACGACGCGCACGTGAAAACGAAAGCAAAAAGCAGTGGAATCCACAAGACACAGTACGAAGAAACAATAATTACGAACCATGTGATAACTTCGCACCAAGAAACGACAATAGATTTCAACAAAGAACCGGTTATGGATTTAGAAGAGAATATGGCAATAACTATAATTCACCCAGGAACGGCAACAACTATTACAGAGGGAATAACAACTGGAACGGGTACTGGAGAACCAATAGACCGACAAATTATCAACAAAGAAACCACTATCAACAAGCTGAACAAGAAAAGAAAATAAAGATAGAAGAGGTGGAGGTAAGACCACCAAACCCCGATAAACGTTCGAATTGACAGCTAAGCGCCCATGCCAAAGAGAATGACGCACCGACCCAGGACAATTGCAGCACCTTGAACAGAGAAGTAAAAATCTTATCACGAGAAGAGAAGAAGGAAGAAACAAATCCGCAGGGACCAGATGAAAACGAAGGCAAGAAAATAACAGTATCGTGTTGGGACGAAATTAATTGGGAGAATACTGACGAGGAAGATGAATTACCAGAGGCATGCACAACGAATGTAGGAGGAAAGGACGAAGTAATGAGTATTGCAGAGCTATTTGAGATGGAAACCAGGGAAAGTGAATTCAATGAGGATAATACACAGTCGACAAAAGTTGAAAATAAGTTACGAGTGGGCACACAAGCCAACGTATATAATGAAGGAAGTTATGAAGCGATACTTAGAGCATTTAGATGTGATTATGTGGAAGTAGCGACGAAGAAGGAGAAGATAGACGAGGATGAGGAAAAAGTAGAGGATGTTGAAGAAAGCGTAAATGAAGGAAGAAATAGAGAAGAGGAAATAAAAGAGAGAGAAGTAGCAGTCGAAGCTTATCCTACAGAAAGTTCGAATTCACAAGGGAAATTCCTAAAAAGACTCATGTATGATTCAGTGGAGGATTCGTTGATGCAAGAAGAAGAAGAACAGAACCAACCCTTTCAAATTCAACCAGTTGTGAAGGCCATGGTAAAGCATATCCCAGGCAATATTGTAATTGATAGCGGAAGTGAACTGACTGCGATCTCAGAAAACTTATTCCTGCAGTGTAATGCCAATGAGGAATTGCCAGTTCTGAAAACACATGATATTAAAGTAAGAGGTCCTATTAGAAACAATGCTGCGGAAGTTACGAGACAAATAAGGTTAACTCTTTCATGCCAAGGGCAAAAGATCGAAGCCAACTTCGTGATTATACCTAAACTGACTGTAGATTTGATTAAAGGTACAGATTTTTTAAATGAGAGACGAGCGATAATAGATATGGGGAAAGGTAGCGTAACATTCGGGAATGTCACACTTCTCTTTGAGGAAAAGCTAAAATTAGAAGAAATACCAGTTATAAACAAACAATTAAGAATGACGCGAGATAAAGAGGATGAAGACTTAGAATGGTACGCACAAAAGGGGGAATCACCTCAACTCATGTTAGAAGTTCATAAAGACATCGACAAAAAATTGCAAGAAATTCAAGGTATTTTGGAACACAGTAAAAGAGAATTAGAGGGTATTTTATGAGATAAAGCAGAGGTATTTTTACCTAAGACTGGCAGTATTAAATACTTTCAGCACAAGTTTGAAGATTAATTTTATTACTGGTAAATAATCAGCACAATATTTCAAGATTATGTTGCAGATAAGATCGTCAGGAGAAAGAAGAATGAAGAGAGAGAAAGGTGGGAAAAAGAAAGTAGTTTCAATAAAAACAAAAACAAAAATAACACCAATAGTACCATAGATTAAGGTGAAGGGATAAAGTGTAGATAGTCTAACAGCATGAAATACTAAAATGCTATACTCCATGACACTACACAAAAATTAAAAAAAACTAATTTGAGGATTTTTGTAGAAGTTAAGACTCAAAATATCTTAGAATTGTAACATGGAAAGGGCGCCGAAATTTGTAAAGCTTTTTAAGAAGGCATAAAACAATGTAGATACTAGACATATGTTAGATGATTATAAGAAAAACTTTTTCTAAGAACCATTGTAAAAACTCCAACAAAGACCAGATGCAACGACCCACTAGTTGCAACGAGAGAAGTATCAAGAAAGAAAAGGACATAATTAGCACGACACGATTCCTACAAGGCAGAAGAGTCGAGAGAAAGGAAAGGACAGCGAGACCGACAGAAGGCCCTTGTATCGAAAATGGGCAATAAATCTGCCCGCTAGGCGGAACCCTGCTGGGACGGAACACAGAGCCCTGCAGAGACACAACGGGACGCCGAATGCAGGAAGGGTCTACGAGCGCCCCAACTTGGCGGAGCGAGCAAAAAACGGCCCGATGAGAAGACGGCTTGGGTAAGCCACCACTGACAAAAAATATGTGGAAAAGTCACACTACTACTATTAAACAGCATGCTGATGCACGATACTGAAGAAAACGTCCACAAAGTAGAAATGACATGCCCAAACCATTTATCAAACTGTTACTAGGAGGAGAACTTCAAAGCGACTAGTTATCAATAAATATTTCCATATCCTGCCCAGAGAAGAACCAAGAAGCAAGTAAGAAGCAGAGAAAAAGCAGGAAGAACAGAAGTTGAAGATTCGCAAGATTGAGACCAAGAAAGAAGATGGGTGAAGAATAGACGACATACCTTCCCAAATCCCTGTCCTATTGTAAACTAGTCGTCTGTGAAGTATTACAACGAAAAACGACCGCTTTCAGCGACAAATAACGATGACTTTCATGCATACAAAGCCAGTAAACCAAGAGATTCTGCACTCATAGCTCCATTCCATTATTGAACCTCCACTACAGCAACACACACTTGCAAAGCCAACAAGGAATGACGAACGAAGCTGTACATCAAATACTTGCCCACATCCATCTCGCTCAAGTCCATCACCTTCATGCAAAAACAATCGCCAACCTCATGCTAAAACATTCATAGGATTGTGTGAATGTGTGAAATCAAATTATGTGATGTAGGAATTGTGCAAAAGAAACGTGTGAAAAACTAAATAAGTTAAGCACACCAGATAGCTAATAAACTACAAAATAACAGTCATTGACTATGGACTTAAGTAAATAATAGACTATCGATAAAAATAAGTCATTACTTCTGAAATGGACAGTATATAAAGAACAAAAGTAAGGCATAATAAACACTAAAACTACATGCCACTTATTTTCTCCTCATAAAAATAAAAGAATAACTATATTTTACTTATTTTCTTCTTATAAAAACAAAGAATAAAAAATTATCTTGTTGAATGTTTTCCCTTTTCCTTAACATTTGTACCATTTTTTAGGATAATATCTCAATACTTGTGTATGTATATTTCTTTGTCAAAGCAATTCTTGGAAATAATTATTATTTGTTAGTGTAACAATGTTGAAATGAGTGTCTAGAAACAAAAACATTTTACTTGTACATGATGTTTACAAAATGTGTTAGGAATAGATTTTACTTAATTACTACATTTATAAAAAAAAATATATTCCTAAGAAAGTCGATGTGAAAGACTCCTCACATTCGATAACAAACTTCTTAAGAAACAAAATTCACACTTAAATAAAGAAAGAAAATAATTAAAAATTAATAATAGCATAAAAATATTCTTCTCTTGTCATTTTTGAGAATAATGTGGAAGAATATAAAAATATAAATTAGTAATACAAACTAGCATAGAACCAGAATAACGTGGCTGAACAGTGGGCAACAAAATTTAGATAAAGGAATAATTTTTGACTGACTTAGACAACGATTCAATCATTGCCTAAATTCAGTGCCAAAATTCAGTTCGAAGGGTGGTGATATGTAAGGCGTCAGGCAAATCCAACACCTTCCATGAAAACCCTGACATGATAAGCAAATCCAGTAGTATGTCACATAGCTCCGAATAAATCGTGACATTAAATTAACCAAAGTAATATGAGTAACGAGTGAGCAAATGGAATACCACAGACTAACACAAGAATGCCTAAATGCATGTCATACCTTCATGTTACGTCAGTACCACCTCCCAGCCCATGTTAAAAGATAGAGCCCTCCAGAAGAACAGTATACATCTTACGATAACGCTAAAAGGAACACACCAGCTTCTAGTTTTAGCGTGAGACTTTTTCGCGTCTCTGTTACGTTGCAGACTTTGAAAACATTGCCCCACCACGAAAAGTATAACGTTTCTCATTGGATAGACAGAATTTTTGTAGGCGGAGCTTAAGGTTAACATTGAGACCCTGATTGGTGAGATGAAAACATAGCCAGATAGTTTTTTAAAACAACTTCGGTAAATTGTAGTAAGGAGAAGTTAGGTGAGAGTTGCTTCCGAGACGGCAAGGTGAGCGGAGCTGTGCTGCCGGCCACCCCGTGACGAACACTGACAAGGTAATGAACACACACGATGCCGCATATCAGCGCATAAAGCTTCACTCAGAACTGCAGAAGTCTCATCTGTTACACCCCTTTTTTCCGTAATACTAGTGTCGATCGTGAATTAAAGCTCATGGTGTTCACATTTGCCACTTGAAGTAAAAATCTGAAACGCGATGATTTTTCTTTTATATAGTTATTGAGAAGCCACATCAGCCACTGTAATTTACGACAAGTTAGATAAGCAATTAAAGATAATTGAGGGTCACTGTAGACCATTCTGATAGTTTTCTCTTTTGTGAAACTTAGTTTAAACCTAGATTATAGATGTGATATGGCATAGGTCATCCTTCAATCCATTGTAGTACTTGGAAACCCATTCAGATAATATTCGTTCACATTTTTGTTGAACGCAGTTGGTTTTTACCATCCTGTATTAAAACATTTCCTTTTATCAATAGTGCTATTTATAAACAATGTTTTGTGAGTAGAATAAAATTTCCAATGGTAAACTTAACTGCTTTTTCGACATTATTTTACCAGCTAACCAAAAATAGGAAAGCCTTGAACCCCTTCCACTAAATTTAGTTAGTATTAAGATTCTTTTACAGGGAGTGCAGTGGAGCTGATGCTGAAATCATTGAGTATTTGGTTATATCATCGGTAGTCTCACTGAACTCTCCTGAATTCTACATGTCATGTGTGGTCTGACGTCTCCTTACCAGCAACAGGTCCCAGGTTCAAACTAGTCAATTCCCTAAAAAACACGCTCAGAGGGCCGTTGCGCGAAAGTGGTAGGGAGACACGATATAGAACAAACAGACACCACGCAGAATGTTAGAACGTGCCACGCCACTCTCTCATCTTAACCACATTGTTGGTCAGATTAATATTTATATTTTAGGTCATGATCTCCCTGTTACCCAGTACTACAATTGGATGTGTGTTTTATGACTTTTTTACATGAGGAAACTGTAGGCAGAATGTTCATAAAACCGCATGTGTGGCCTGTAGAGAACTTGTACCCAAGCAGCCATAGTGGATGCGACGGCGAACAGGGAGAAAGATGGATTGTGGGCCATAAATGATGTGTCCAGTGACTGGCTATGTGAGTGATTCAGGAAAGCAGCGCTCTGTGAACTGTACCTGCAGAGGGACTTTTGGCCATGGCTTTACACTCTTCCCACTTAGGACTGGAGCAGGAGGGCACTAGTTCGCAAAGCATTTTACCTGGGGCAGGCAACAGACTGTCACCAAGGCGGCCAGTTGGCGGAAAGTGGGTGAAGGAAGCCATTTAAGAGAGACTGCTGTAATCGGAGCTTTTGTGAAAATGGTGAGATGGTCACAAAACTACAAGCATTTTCATGTTAGAAGCTGGGGCGATACAAACAGAGTGGCTCATGCACTTGTTTAGTGGAGGTAAGATTGTAACTCCCCTGATGTCAGAAAGTCGCCAGGTTCTTTTAGCGAGTAGCAAAAACGTATATTTCATGGGTATGACTGTCTGGGAAGCTTAACAGCCTTCTTTCAAGAATTGGAAGTAGTTGGCCTGGAAAGATTAGATCTCTCCATAAATGAGGGACTGCCTAGACGTTCTTTGCCGAAACATGGCCATGCTTACCGTGAGAACGATGACTCTCGAGTCTAAAATCTTCTTTTTTCAGACAAGAAAGATTTTGAATTGCTGATTGGCTCCTCTCAGGATACCTCCCCTCTTGATTCAATGAGCAGAGGATATTCTGATTGGTTTTTACAACGTGGAGGCTTTTATTTTCTTTTTACTAATTTGGCTCCGTTACCAAGGCTTGGTGGAAAGTGATTGTGATTCTTTGTCTTCTGGTCTTCCCCTGGTGGAGAACTTCAGAAATGTTAACCAGTAAATAATAAATAATTTCTAGTGGTCGTATTCGAAGTGGCGACCTGTAGCACGCCAACTAGCAACTCTAACCACTACACCACACTGCCTCTATTACTGCTCGGGCCGTGACGGCCGACAAGTAACGAAGGATACAATATTGGCTGAAGTAGAGGGTTAGCTACTTTTTCGATAATCCCAATTTCTACACAGGCCTGAAAATCAATACCACGTCTCCTTGGCTGTATATCGCTGCAGTGCCAGGAGCTGTAGCGGTCACTTCCTCCTGGGCATCCAGGTTCTGTTTGACGCTAGTGCTTGCTTCTTAAGCCACATTGTCATCCTGAGTATCACCCGTTTGATACGCGAACAGTGTACCCATTTTCGTTTCGGTCTCACAACCGTGGATCAGAAAGAACGATATGACCCCTGTAGTCTCTTACTTTGCTATTGTAGTGAACGTCGTGACAAGCAGTATTTTATCTCAGTCCTTATGTTCGACATCAACTTACATCCACAGAAAATTTGCCAATGTCTTATTACAGTGTTCCATGAGGTCCTTCGTTTGTGGATGGTTGGTAGCTGCCAATCGGTTTCTGATCCTATTCCCGGGTAGAAAACTTTCCCTCGATCAGCAGTCCTCACATGGGATGTTCCATGTTTCAAAATGATCTTCTTAAAGAAATTTGGCAATCGCCAAAGCTTCAGTAGTTGGCACAGTTTTGGTGACATCATAGTTGGTGAAACACTCAGTATAGACTTCCATCTATCCATAACTTTTTGGTGAGTTTCTGAATCTTCTGAGGAAGTCAGTTCCATTTAGATGGAACAGCGCTGTCATGGCACTCATTACAGTGGCTCTCTCTGTGTCTAACAGATTATTAGAGTGAAACCTTCGTCTAATCCTGTCTAAAGTCTTCACGAATCCCAGGTGATCAGATGTTGGTGCATCTTTGGAAACAAGGGTACCTGACTGTAGATGAACTGGGATGACAAGCGACCTTTTTCACCCCACTTATCACACTTCCTCTTATCTAACTTTCCGTCTATTAGCTGAAATTCTCCTTCTTCAAACCACCTATACTTTTCATCGGTGCTGAATCTTCCTTCTTTTCAGCAGCAATGTCATTTAATGCAGCGATGACTGATACTTCATCTACACTGCCATGATCCTCCAAAGGATTTTTTGAAAGGCAGTGAGTATCCTTGTGCTTGGGTCTGCATTTGTATCACTCTTACGTCATTCTCCTGAAGCCTCAATGCGCATTTCACCATTCGACCCGGTGGATCCTCCAGGATAGTCTACCAGCATAGAGAATAGTGTTCCATTCTAATCACAAATGGTTTATCAAACAAATATTGCTGGAAAGAGCAAGTGGCCCAACCAATGGCAAGCAGTTCCTCTTCATTTGTAGAGAAGTTCATCGCGGTCTTGGAGAGTAGTCTGCAAGCATAAGCTATCGGCATCTTCCTGAACGTGCATTAGATCTGCACATACACTATAACCGATAGTGTCAGCGTAAAATACTGTCTCGACATTTTCATCAAACAAAGTCGGGAGAAGATGTTATCGGCACCTTATGGACAGTAAAATGTCTTTCTTGTATCTCGTTCCAGAAAAATTTTGCATCTTGCTGCAGTAGTTTTTACCAGGTATGTGCCTTGCTATTGAATTCCTTTATGAATTGCTAGTTGTACTACTTCTCACATCACAAACGTGATAGGGAGTCAGACAATCTGTAACTGCTCCTAATTTCTCTGGATCAGGATAGTCTTCATTGCCATTCACTAGGTGCCCCAAAATTGTATTTCTTGAGGGTGAAGAGTCACTTTCTCGGAATCAGGCAGAGTCCCGCAGTCTGAAAGCGCGACTGTCAAGTGGCTTAGATATTCTCCAGATTCCTTTAAACAAACGACGCTGTCATCAAGACAGCAAAGACACGTCGTTCATTTAATGTGTGGAAGCAAGTTATCCATCATACGTTCAAAGATGGCTGGAACGTCAGACAATCCAAAATCTCATAAAGGCCATCAGGATGTGTGACGGCAGTCTTTTTCTGGTCAGCCTCCTCGACCTCGATTTGCCAGTAGCCTACTGCATGTCCATAGTAGAGCAATATTTTGCTCCTTTCAGTTAGTCTAGGGTGTCTTCTCTCGCCTCATGGACCATGGACCTTGCCGTTGGTGGGGAGGCTTGCGTGCCTCAGCAATACAGATAGCCGTACCATAGGTGCAACCACAACAGAGTGGTCTCTGTTGAGAGGCCAGACAAACGTGTGGTTCCTGAAGAGGGTCAGCAGCCTTTTCAGTAGTTGCAGGGACAACAGTCTGGATGATTGACTGATCTGGCCTTGTAACACTAACCAAAACGGCCTTGCTGTACTGGTTCTGCGAACGGCTAAAACCAAGGGGAAACTACACCCGTAATTTTTCCCGAGGCCATGCAGCTTCACTGTATTGTTAAATTATGATGGCGTCCTCTCGGGTAAAATATTCTGGAGGTAATATAGTCCCCCATTCGGATCTCCGGGCGGGGCTACTCAAGAGGACGTCGTTTTCAGGAGAAAGAAAACTGGCGTTCTACGGATTGGAGCGTGGAATGTCAGGTCCCTTAATCGGGAAGGTAGGTTAGAAAATTTAAAAAGGGAAATGGATAGATTAAAGTTAGATATAATGGAAATTAGTGAAGTGCCGTGGCAGGAGGAACAAGACTTATGGTCAGGTGAATACAAGGTTATAAATACAAAATCAAATAGGGTAATGCAGGGGTAGGTTTAAATAGGAGTGCGGGTAAGCTACTACAAACAGCATAGTGAACGCATTATTGTGGCCAAGATAGACACGAAGCCCATGCCTACTACAGCAGTACAAGTTTATATGCCAACCAGCTCTGCACATGAAGAAACTGATGAAATGTATGATGAGATAAAAGAAATTATTCAGATAGTGAAGGGAGACGAATATTTAATAGTCATGGGTGACTGGAATTCGATAGTAGGAAAAGGAAGAGAAGGAAACGTAGTAGGTGAAAATGTATTGGGGCTAAGAAATGAAAGAGGAAGCCGCCTGGTAGAATTTTGCGCAGAGCATAACTTAATCATAGCTAACACTTGGTTCAAGAACCATGAAAGAAGGTTGTATACGTGGAAGAAGCCTTGAGATACTAGAAGGTATCAGGTAGATTATACAGGGTGTTTCAAAAATGACCGGTATATTTGAAACGGGAATAAAAACTAAACGAGCAGCGATAGAAATACACCGTTTGTTGCAATATGCTTGGGACAACAGTACATTTTCAGGCAGACAAACTTTCGAAATTACAGTAGTTACAATTTTCAACAACAGATGGCGCTGCGGTCTGGGAAACTCTATAGTACGATATTTTCCACATATCCACCATGCGTAGCAATAATATGGCGTAGTCTCTGAATGAAATTACCCGAAACCTTTGACAACATGTCTGGTGGAATGGCTTCACATGCAGATGAGATGTACTGCTTCAGCTGTTCAATTGTTTCTGGTCTTTCAAGTGTCCCCACAGAAAGAAGTCACAGGGGTTCATGTCTGGCGAATAGGGAGGCCAATCCACGCCGCCTCCTGTGTGTTTCGGATAGCCCAAAGCAATCACATGATCATCGAAATATTCATTCAGGAAATTAAAGACGTTGGCCGTGCGATGTGGTCGGGCACCATCTTGCATAAACCACGAGGTGTTCGCAGTGTCGTCTAAGGCAGTTTGTACCGCCACAAATTCACGAAGAATGTCCAGATAGCGTGATGCAGTAATCGTTTCGGATCTGAAAAATGGGCCAATGATTCCTTTGGAAGAAATGGCGGTCCAGACCAGTACTTTTTGAGGATGCAGGGACGATGGGACTGCAACATGGGGCTTTTCGCTTCCCCATGTGCGCCAGTTCTGTTTATTGACGAAGCCGTCCAGGTAAAAATAAGCTTCGTCAGTAAACCAAATGCTGCCCACATGCATATCGCCGTCATCAATCCTGTGCACTATATCGTTAACGAATGTCTCTCGTGCAGCAATGGTAGCGGCGCTGAGGGGTTGCCGCGTTTGAATTTTGTATGGCTAGAGGTGTAAACTCTGGCACATGAGACGATACGTGGACGTTGGCGTCATTTGGACCGCAGCTGCAACACGGCGAACGGAAACCCGAGGCCGCTGTTGGATCACCTTCAGCACTAGCTGCGCGTTGCCCTCTGTGGTTGCCGTATGTGGTCGCCCTACCTTTCCAGCACGTTCATCCGTCACGTTCCCAGTCCGTTGAAATTTTTCAAACAGATCCTTTATTGTATCGCTTTTCGGTCCTTTGGTTACATTAAACCTCCGTTGAAAACTTCGTCTTGTTGCAACAACACTGTGTTCTAGGCGGTGGAATTCCAACACCAGAAAAATCCTCTGTTCTAAGGAATAAACCATGTTGTCTACAGCATACTTGCACGTTGTGAACAGCACACGCTTACAGCAGAAAGACGACATACAGAATGGTGCACCCACAGACTACGTTGTCTTCTGTATCTTTCACATCACTTGCAGCGCCATCTGTTGTTGAAAATTGTAACTACTGTAATTTCGAAAGTTTGTCCGCCTGAAAATGTACTGTTCTCCCAAGAATATTGCAACAAACGGTGTATTTCTATCGCTGCTCGTTTAGTTTTTATTGCCGTTTCAAATATACCAGTCATTTTTGAAACACCCTGTATAATGGTAAGACAGAGATTTAGGAACCAGATTTTAAATTGTAAGACATTTCCAGGGGCAGATGTGGACTCTGACCACAATCTATTGGTTATGAACTATAGATTAAAACTGAAGAAACTGCAGAAAGGTTGGAATTTAAGGAGATGGGACCTGGATAAACTGACTAAACCAGAGGTTGTGCAGAGTTTCAAGGAGAGCGTAAGGGAGCAATTGACAGGAATGGGGGAACGAAATACAGTAGAAGAAGAATTGGTAGTTTTGAGGGATGAAGTAGTGAAGGCAGCAGAGGATCAAGTAGGTAAAACGACGAGGACTGGTAGAAATCCTTGGGTAACAGAAGAAGTATTGAATTTAATTGATGAAAGGAGAAAATATAAAATTGCAGTAAATGAAGCAAGCAAAGAGGGATACAAACGTCTCAAAAGTGAGATCGACAGGAAGTGCAAAATGGCTAAGCAGGGATGGCTAGAGGACAAATGTAAGGATGTAGAGGCTTATCTTACTAGGGTAAGATAGATAATGCCCAAAGGGAAATTAAAGAGACCTTTGGAGAAAAGTGAACCACTTGTATGAATATCAAGAGCTCAGATGGATACCTAATTCTAAGCAAAGAAGGGAAAGTAGACAGGTCGAAGGAGTATATAGAGGGTCTATACAAGGGCGATGTTCTTGAGGACAATATTATGGAAATGGAAGTGGATGTAAATGAAGATGAAATGGGAGATATGATACTGCGTGAAGAGTTTGACAGAGCACTGAAACACCTGAGTCGAAACAAGGCCCCGGGCGTAGACAACATTAGATTAGAACTACTGACAGCCTTGGGAGAGCCAGTCCTGACAAAACTCTACCATCTGGTGAGCAAGATGTATGAGACAGGCGAAATACCCTCAGACTTCAAGAAGAATATAATAATTCCAATCCCAAAGAGAGGAGGTGTTCACAGACGTGAAAATTACCGAACTATCAGTTTAATATGTCATGGCTGTAACAAACTAACTCGAATTCTTTACAGACGAATGGAAAAACTGGTAGATGCCGACCTCGGGGAAGATCAGTTTGGATTCCGTAGAAATATTGGAACACGTGAGGCAATACTGACCCTAAGACTTATCTTAGTAGATAGATTAAGGAAAGGCAAACCTACGTTTTTGGCATTTGTAGACTTAGAGAAAGCTTTTGACAATGTTGACTGGAATACTCTCTTTCAAATTCAGAAGGTGGCAGGGGTAAAATACAGGGACCGAAAGGCTATTTACAATTTGTACAGAAACCAGATGGCAGTTATAAGAGTCGAGGGACACGAAAGGGAAGCAGTGGCTGGGAAGGGAGTGAGACAGGGATGTACCTCCCCCCGATGTTATTCAATCCATATTTTGAGCAAGCAGTAAAGGAAACAAAAGAAAAATTCGGAGTAGGTATTAATGTCCATGGAGAAGAAATAAAATCTTTGAGTTTCGCCGATGGCATTGTAATTCTGTCAGAGACAGCAAAGGACTTGGAAGAGCAGTTGAACGGAATGGACAGTGTCTTGATAGGAGGATATAAGATGAACATCAACAAAAGCAAAACGAGGATAATGGAATGTAGTCGAATTAAGTCGGCTGATGCTGAGGGAATTAGATTAGGAAATGTGGTGCTACAGAAGAATGCTGAAGATTAGGTGGGTAGATAACGTAACTAATGAGGAGATATTGAATAAAATTGGGGAGAAGAGGAGTCTGTGGCACAACTTGACTAGAAGAAGGGATCAGTTGGTAGGACATGTTCTGAGGCATCAAGGGATCACTAATTTAGTATCGGAGGGCAGAGTGGAGGGTAAAAATCGTAGAGGGAGACCAAGAGCTGAATGCATTAAGCGGATTCAGAAGGATGTAGGTTGCAGTAGGTACTGGGAGACGAAGCTTGCACGGGATAGAGTAGCATGGAGAGCTTCATCAAATCAGTCTCAGGATTGAAGACCACAACAACAACAGAGTGTCATCATTGTAAGGCAATGGATACATATCTTTATTTGTGATTTTGTTTTGTCGTCGATAGTCGATAGTTCAAGCATAAACGCGATGTGCCGTCCTTCTCCTTCACGGGGACAATAGGGTACGACCAACGGCTCTCTAAAGGTTTAACGATGTCATCTTGCAGCATTTTCTCCGCTTTCTCCCAGATTATCCGTCGTTCACCCGACGACACCCAACACAAGCGTTGGCGAACTGGTGGAAGATTCCCAGAATTCTGTTTCCTGTGTAGGCTATGGCTTTTGCATTGCCTTATTATAGACACGGTGCTGTATATTTCTGAAATATATGGCGTCTTTACTAAACGATGTTATGTCGTAACCACACTCTAGTCCAAGTACGAAAGTTTCGTCGTCAATGAAATGTAATTAGAGTTGCACTCTACCAGAACTACGGTTCAGAGGTTTTGGTATGATGTAGTAAATGCTGGCATTACGGGAAGTATTGGTAGCGTCAGTAGGGAGAGAAATATAAATAAATGTGTGCGAGACTAATTGGAAGTCGACGACTTCTCTTTGGTTTTATTTATTCATTTCTTTCTCACATAGCTAGAACTGCAGATTGTTCAGTGTTAGTGCATTGTGTATTTTATATACTTACAAAATATAAAGTGCATTTTGGTAATAAATATTAGTTGATCGCTTAACTTCTGCGCTTTTATGTAACCAAAGCAATTACCTTTAATGCAAGTACAATTTACGTGTACAAACATAAAAATCTACCTAACTATTGTTGTTATTTTATACTCAATAGAATATTCATCAGGATCAAAGGCAAGAGTTTTCTGTTATTACTGACGAATGTGAAAGTTACTTATGAAGAACAAAAACATGATTTACATAAGCTCGACGAAGTATTGAAGCAATGTCTGATACATATTTTTGCGTTTTATTAAATTTTACCTTTCTTTTAGAAAATTGCGTTTTCAAGCACTATATGATCAATCTGTATTTTTTTTTTAACATCCCTCCTTTTCACATTACAGATCAACCATTTTCCAATGACACCTGCATTAAACATTGATGTTTTAATTTTGCTATAAATACTGTTTATTGTTAAGTAACAAGCAGAAAGGATAACTATGTAGGACATGTGTTCCATGCAGGGTGTTACAAAAAGGTACGGCCAAACTTTCAGGGAACATTCCTCACACACAAAGAAAGAAAATATGTTATGTAGACATGCGTGCGGAAACGCTTACTTTCCATGTTAGAACTCATTTTATTACTTCTCTTCAAATCACATTAATCATGGAATGGAAACACACAGCAACAGAACATACCAGCGTGACTTCAAACACTTTGTTACAGGAAATGTTCAAAATGTCCTCAGTTAGCGAGGATACATGCATCCACCCTCCGTTGCATGGAATCCCTGATGCACTGATGCAGCCCTGGAGAATGGCGTATTGTATCACAGCCGTCCACAATACGAGGACGAAGAGTCTCTACATTTGGTACCGGGGTTGCGTAGACAAGAGCTTTCAAATGCCCCCATAAAAGAAAGTCAAGAGGGTTGAGGTCAGGAGAGCGTGGAGGCCATGGAATTGGTCTGCCTCTACCAATCCATCGGTCACCGAATCTGTTGCTGAGAAGCGTAAGAACACTTCGACTGAAATGTGCAGGAGCTCCATCGTGCATGAACCACATGTTGTGTCGTACTTGAAAAGGCACATGTTCTAGCAGCACAGGTAGAGTATCCCGTATGAAATCATGATAACATGCTCCATTGAGCGGAGGTGGAAGAACATGGGGCCCAATCAAGACATCACCAACAATGCCAGCCCAAACGTTCACAGAAAATCTGTGTTGATGACGTGATTGCACAATTGCGTGCTGGTTCTCGTCAGCCCACACATGTTGATTGTTAAAATTTACAATTTGATCGCATTGGAATGACGAAACTAAAATGAGCTCTAACATGGAAATTAAGCGTTTCCGGACACATGTCCACATAACATCTTTTCTTTATTTGTGTGTGAGGAATGTTTCCTGAAAGTTTTTTTTCTTTATTGTTATTTTAAAACCTGTACAACAGGCGGGCTGTCAGCAGCATTCTACGCTGCTCTTCAGCCATAGAATGCACAATGAGAAAAAACAGAAAGAATACACATAAGTTACAGAAAGGTGGGCAATAAAACAGTAGACACAGAAAGACAAACACGGAGCCGTTCACACTCGACGATAATCCACACTGCAAACTGTTGACACGACGCACAAACACTGAAGATGTCGATGGCACAGGTGAACGATGGAGTGCGACGGTGAACACTGAACACTAAACACGACGGCACACACGAGACACTGATGGCGATGATCTCCGGCGCGCGAAAGTCCACGTAGTGTGTGAGAGTCCGGGGACCTGCCAAGAGGGGAAGAAGGGTGAGGGGTTTCCTGAAAGTTTGGCTGTACCGTTTTGTAACAACCTGTATAGTACGCTCAGCTTCGAGACCGCTCGCCACTTCCTGTTTCTGGGGGAATCCAGGAAGACACTGATCGCAAAAGCAAACAAAGCGATCGAAAGGAGGCAGCTGATTCGCCTCGATGGGCCATTAATCCGCCATCTTCAGTGCGGGTGTGCAATTACGTTCCACCCCTGTGGGAACCCCAAAGTAGCCAGCATGGAGGACGTAGACGGGGGCTCCCGACAGGTGGCACTCGGTGTGAGTGTGGGTCGGTTGGGAAGCGTGCCGACACAGTCCGCGCAGTTGCGACAAACACTGTGTCCGGATGGCGCAGTGGCTTACGCAACACTCTAGAAAGCAGGCGATCCCGGGTTCGAGTCCCGATCCAGAACACATTTAGACTCGTCGCATCTGATTATGCATTAAGATCCGATGCAGTTGACATCAATAAGTCCTTCCGTTTCCATTACTTTCTCCCCCCTTCACCTTCAATTTAAATAACGGATATATTCTTATATTATAGAGCCGAGAGTTTTATGTTCTTCTCGGATAATCTACTAGGTTGGCTCCGAGAACAAATTAAATTCCCTATTTCACCAAAAAAATCTCCGATTTTATATGAAATATTTGAGGTTTGCATTAATACTAATTCAAGCTGACGCTCATCCTACATTACTGCGAGATTGCTTCTGTGATTTTCTGAGGTAATAGAGAATAGCTAGCGAGAAGCTGAAGCTTTGACTCGAAATGTGGGCTGTCTTTGTTCGTAATAAATGGAAGAGATCTGCTCGCGGGAGCCAGGTGTTTGGGATTGAAACCTGATCCGACGCACCGTTTTGACATGACACAATTGGTCAGGATTTTCTTTTTTCACTTACCGATTCTTTCTCGTATGGCAATGATTTTTACAAGAGCAAAATGCCCAGTTGCCCCGTAGTTCGGAGTCTACGCTAAGCTGCAGGTTCTCCTTTAACCAGCTGAGTAAGTTCAAAGTTCTGAGGAAAAAAAGGCGTTCCACCTCCAATAGGACGATGTCTTGTAAAGCGCTGTGGTGTTCATATCAAACTTCGGATTAAGAACAACGTTATCCATGTTAAGTTGTGTCTTGAACTCTTTTTTCCCTAGTTATTTTTTTCACATATCGTTGCCTTTATAAAAGGCTGTATATAAGCAGGAAAGCAGCTAGAAAAAATTAAAGATTTTTAAAAATGAGGGTTTTAAGCTTAGGATATGAAATACATATCATAATCACATGTGGAAAATCGTATTTCCCCCCAGTCGTGAAAGCCCATTAAAATGTTTCATAATTTAAAACGTTGCAAATTCAAGCTGTTACCAAAACGGCATAAGGAAGTGCTCTCCATGTAACGTCGTAAATGTAATAGTTTTCAGTCTTTAACAGGCGGTGACTAACCCGAAATACTAAAATAGTCTATTATAAGTGAATAAAAAGCAAAAACATTACATTACAAAAAAAGGGCTCTGAGCACTATGGGACTTAATGTCTGAGGTCATCAGTCACCTAGAACTTAGAACTACTTAAACCTAACTAACCTAAGGACATCACACACATCCATACCCGAGGCAAGATTCGAACCTGCGCCCGTAGCGGTCGCGCGGTTCCAGACTGAAGCGCCTACAACCGCTCGGCCACTCCGGCCGGCATTACATTACAATGCCAAAAAAATTAAGACAACAAATGTTAAGCGAACGAAAAGAGAAAACGTTACCACAAGAAATACTGAGCTACAGTTTTTCCACTGTCCGCAGTTTATATCGCTAAACAATTGTTTTTGAAAGACTGGCATGCCAACTCGAGTGACGTAATTCATAAAAAATGAGCGGTAGCATCTAAATAATCTCAAGGAAAATCAACATTTGTGCGTCTGTGAAACTGCACCTGCGAGCGGCTTTATTCGAACAGAGTGGAGCGAAATTCGTGCAGCTTATCGGCCTCCGAGTTGCCTAATGCTCTTGCTTTTGTTTTCGACAAAACACGGAAAAAGCATTTGGCGCAAATCCTAGCCAATGTATGTTAATGTGAAACGCTTGTAAAAAGCAACCGACTGTGTTAAATCCCACAATAGTGAATCTAATATGTATGTCGGCCCCATGACAACTGCCTGCTTCTGGCTTTGATAGGAGAGGACGGAAATATAGCGCTCATAAGGTAACTTCGCAGAGATCGAGGACACTGCGATTGTCAGGAGTGTATCCGGTCTGTAGTGGATATCACGAAGTTGAAATGACGCGGCAATTGAAATCCTTATGTCAACAATTTTGGATTGAATCTTACACTTCACCAGAGTGTATGCTGCTAAGAAAATGAAATTATAATGTTCAGGAGACCTTTTCAAGTCCCATACATCTATGATGTATACATATATGCAGATCGAAGCGACAAGTGAAAATTTGTACCAAGATGGGATTCGAACCCATGTCTGGTGCTCGCTAGGCAAGTGCACTAAGCACTACGGCACTCTGACACAGTGGCTTTGTACAACTGCAGGGACTATCCTAGCGTGCCTTCCTCCTCCCATTCCGGTTCAGCCCACTTGGCATATACATCATAGATATCTAAAACTTGAAAAGGTTTCTGGAATTATATAGTTCACCAGTTAAAACACCTAAGCCTGGGTTTCATGCAGAATCCGCAGTTTCGTTCGATGCTGAGTTGCTATTCCAATACAATTGGAGATCCTCTGCAACGCTGTCCAGTTTAAGGAGAATACCAAGTGGACCCTATCGTGAATGGGAATCTGGATTGAAGGGGGATGCGTGCAACGGTTGCAGTCGTGCAAAGAAACTGTGTCAGGGTGGTGTAGTGGTTAGAGCATCTGCCTAATGAATAAGAGACCCGGGTTCATACCCTGGCTTGGTACAAATTTTCATTCGTCGCTTCAGTCTAATTATATACATCGTAACTGTTAAGAAAGTTCCTGCGACAGTCTCTCTGACCGCGACTCAAAACTTCAGGCTTAACATTCGTACGGAATTTCTACGTGAGTTGTGGAGGGTAAGACTGGTACTACTATCGGTCTCACCCCAACCCTCCCACAAACCACATACCTTCGCCGCAGTTCAGTTCACGAGCGGCGCTTGGAAGGAACAATTGTCGGTATACCTCCGTAATAGCTCTAATTTCTCGCATTTTCTCGCTGTGGTCATTTCCTCGAGATGTATGTGAGAGGAAGCAACATGTTCAAATGTGTATGAATTCCTAAGGGACCAAACTGCTGAGGTCATCGGTCCGTAGACATACACCCTACTTAAACTAACTTATGATAAGAGCAACACGCACACCCATGCCCCAGGCAGGCCAAGAACCTCCGGTGGGAGGTGCAGCGCAATCCGTGACATGGCGCCTCGAACCACGCGGCTAAGCAATATGTTGTCCGACTCGTCCCGGAAAGCACTTTCTCGGAATTTGAAGAATGATAGCCTGCTTGAAGCACTCTTGTAACGCGTGCCACTGGAGCTTGTAGACCATTTCCGTACTGCCCTCACGCCTGCTCTATCCCGTGACGTAGCGCACTACTCTTCTTCGGATCTACGCTGTCCTACTAATTTAACCAGGTAAGCGTTCCATACCGATCAGCAATAGTAATGAATCGGTCGAACAGGAGTTTATCGAACCACTTCTTACGTGGATGGATTACAATTTCTTAAGATTCTTCCAATCTGCTTTTTCTACAATATATTTTAAGTGGTCATTCCACTTTAGGTCTGTACTAGATATATTACGGCTTTTACTGTTTCCAGTGATCTGTTACCGGTAATGTAATCGTACACTAATGGCTTTCTTCGATTATTTACGAGCACTACATTACCTTTAATTACGTCCAGAATCAACTGAAAATCCTGCACCCATTTTCGACACAACTTGCTATAGTGTACTAAAGTTGCCGCCCTCCTGTAGGCAACTGCATCATTTGCGAACAGCCTTTTGGAGCTTCCGATAATTTTCTCTAGATCATTAATAAAACGGTACTGCCACACTTCCTTGAGGTACTTCAAAAGTGGCTCTGAGCACTATGGAACTTAACCGCTGAAGTCATCACTCCCCTAGAACTTAGAACTACTTAAACCTAACTAACCCAAGGGCATCACACACATCCATGCCCTAGGCAGGATTCGAACCTGCGACCGTAGCGGTCGCGCGGTTCCAGACTGTAGCGTCTAGAACCGCTCGGCCACTCCGGCCGGCATGGTATGGGGTGCCATTGGTTACACGTCTCGGTCACTTCTTGTTCGCACTGACGGCACTTTCAACAGTGGACCTTACGTTTCAGTTGTGTTACTACCCGTGGCTCTACCCTTCATTCGATCCCTGCAAAACCCTACATTTCAGCATGTTGCAGGTCCTGTACGGGCCTTTCTGGATACAGAAAATGTTCGACTGCTGCCCTGGCCAGCGCATTCTCCACATCTCTCACCAATTGAAAACGTCTGGTCAATGGTGGCCGAGTAAATGGCTCGTCACAATACGCCAGTCACTACTCTTGATGAACTGTGGTATCGTGTTGAAGCTGCATGGGCAGCTGTACCTGTACACGCCATCCAAGCTCTGTTTGACTCAATGCCCAGGCGTATCAAGGCCGTTATTACGGCCAGAGGTGGTTCTTCTGGGTGCTGATTTCTCAGGATCTATGCACCCAAACTGAGTGAAAACGCAATCACGTATCAGTTCTAGTATAATACATTTGTGCAATGAATATCCGTTTATCATCTGAATTTCTTCTTGGTGTTGCAATTTTAATGGCCAGTAGAGTATTTGCTACGTATGCGCAGTATGTTACATTTATTGAAGTTAATGGTCAGCTGCCAGACCCTGTATCATTCATCAATCCTCTTTAGTCTTTTCTGGAAATAGTTACTGTCTTCTGGCGATGCTACCTTGTTATAGACAACCGCGTCATCTGGCAGCAGCCTTAAAGAGCTCCCGCGCGTTTCTACTAGATCATTTATAATCATAGTAAACGGTAAAAGTTCTATCAAACTCCCTTGGCATTCCCTCGAAATTATCTTTACAACTGACGATTCTATTCCGCTATCTTATATAATTCATTTTACAAGTCTAGTTTAGTAGGGACGAATTGAGGAGCAAATCTCCAAGGTCACGGAACGTGTCACTACACAAAATTACAAGATAAAAGTAATAACAGATAAAATAAAATGTTTATGAACCCAAAAAAGACAAGCAACAAGTTTAAGTAAACGTAATCAACAATATAACGTATGAATCAGCTTAATTTTTCAAGGAAATCCTCGACAGAATATATGGAGTGACCCATGAGGAAACTCTCCGGTTTCGATTTGAAAGTGCGTTGATTACTGTTAAGATTTTTGAATTCTTGTGGTAGCTTATTGAAAATGGATGCAACAGTATACTGCACACCTTTCTGCACAAGAGTCAAGGAAGTGCGATCCAAATGGAGATTGGATTTCTGCCTAGTATTAACTGAGTGAAAGCTAATAATTCTTGGGATAAGCTGAAATTGTTAACAAGAAACTACAGAAAGGAATACATGTATTGAGGGGCCAATGTCGGCCGGCCAGAGTGGCCGAGCGGTTCTAGGCGCTTCAGTCTGGAACCACGCGACCGCTACGGTCGCAGGTTCGAATCCTGCTTCGGGCATGGATGTGTGTGATGTCCTTAGGTTAGTTAGGTTTAAGTAGTTCTAAGTTCTAGGGGACTGACGACCTCAGATGTTAAGTCCCTTAGTGCTCAGAGCCATTTGAACCATTTTTAGAGGCCAATGTCAGAATACCCAAACTAGTGAACAGGGGTCTACAAGAGATTCGCAAACTTACACCATTTATTGCCCTAACTGCCCGTTTCTGAGCCAAATATATCCATTGAGAATGGGAAGAGTTACCACAAAATATAATACCATACGACATAAGCGAATGAAAATAATCAAAGTAGAATATTTTTAGTGTCGATCGATCACTTACTTCAGATAAAGTTCGAATAGTAAAAATGGCAGATTAAGTCCTTGAACAAGATCCTGAACGTGGGCTTTCCGCAACAGTTTACTATCTGGCTGAAACCTAGAAATTTGAACTATCCAAATGCCAAATCTGTGAAATTAAAACGCTGAGTTTTGTTGAATTGTGTGTTATAAACTGAAAAATCTGAGTCTTACTGTGATGTAGCGTCAGTTTATGTTTTACAAGCCATGAACTTATGTCATGAACTGCACTATTTGAAACCGTGCCAATGTTGCACACAACATCCTTTAATACCAAGCTACTGTCATCAGCAAAGAGAAATATTCTAGAATTACCTGTAATGCTAGAGGGCATATCATTTATATAAATAAGGAACAGGAGTGGCCCCACACAAATTGAGAGACGTTTCCAGCTCTAGCTGCAAGGGAGTCTTGAATCTAGTCGCAAATCTGTTTCACGACCCAGTAAGCTCTTTTTTTTCACTAAACAAATGTGCTGGTCAGTGAAAAACTGCCTTCCTGCAGTCGAGGAATACGGCGTCAACCTGAGCGTCGATACTATCAATGCTGTGGATCTCATGGAGGAACAGAGGTGAGGTCCCCAAGATCTCCCTTTGCGGAATCCATGTAGATTTTTATAAAGGAGTTTTTGCTATCCATAAACGTTCTAATACATGACATGTTTCACAATTCTTCAATAGATTGACGTTAACGATATAGGCCTATAATTTTGTGCACTTTGTAAACGTGAATGGAAAATTGGAAATTTGTGGTAAGTTCTGTGGGACCAAACTGTTGAGGTCATCGGTCCCTAGGCCTACACACTAAACTAACTTACTCTAAGGACAAAATTCACCCATGCCCAAGGGAGGACTCGAACCTCCGATGGAGAGAGCCGCGCGAACCGTGGCAAGGCGCCCAAGACCGCACGGTTACCCCGCGTGCCAAACGTGAATGAGTTGAGCATTTCTCCCATCGCCAGATACCCTTCTTTGCTCCAGCGACATACGATACACTGCTGCTAGAGGGGAGAAAGTTCTTTCACTTAATCTCTGTAGAATCTTACAGTCATCTCATCAGGTTCTGTTAAGTTTCCACTACAAAGCGACTGCAGTTGTTTTCCTATTCCGCGAGCAGTTCGTACTGTGATTAAAAGCAGGTAACGTATTACGATCTTCCGCAGTCAAACAATTTCGGATCGTTGAATTCAGTACTTCGGACTTCTCTCTGTCATTTTCAGTTTCGATGCCATTATGTTCATTGAGTGACTAAATAGATGATTTTGAAACGGCTTGCTAATTTTTTACGTAATAGCAAAACTTCGTAGGGTTTTTCGTCAAAACGCTTGACAAAATTTTACTTTAAAAATGACTTAATGCTTCTGTCATTTTTCCCCTTACGCTCAGTTTCGCTTGGTTCACCTTTTGTTTGTCAACTAGGTTTAGACTGCTCTTGAATATGTGATGAAGCTCTCTTTGTTTGCATATCAGTTTTCTAACATCCCGAAAGACTTTTCTCTCAACATATTTGTCTAAGGCATATTAAACGATGCGTTTGAATTTTTTTCCATCTATACTCTACATCTTCGTCCCCAGCACCGAATATTTGATGCTGACTACTCAGATATTCTGCAATTTGTGTCCCGTCACTGTTGTTAAGCAAAAATATTTCCTTTATTTCTTCACATTCCTTGTAATACCCGTAGCTATAGATACTGTCACAGCCTTATGATTAGTGATTCCTTCCTCTGTGTTGAATGGTTCGATAAATTCAGGTCTTTTTGTTGCTGTCGGATCTAAGGCGTTATGCTTAGGAGTTCATTCTCTCATTATCTGCTCAAAGTAATTTCCGAACAAGACATTCAGAAAATCTAACAAGAATTCCTGTCTCCGGCACCAGTTTTGATAGCATGACTCTCCCAATCTATACCTGGCAAGTTGAAGTCATCCTCTACTACCCCCTACTACAATAACAATATTAACACGAAATTCTACAAGTTCTCTCTTAAGCGATCTACCACTACAGTTCTTGACGCAGATGTTCTATAAAGAACATCCGATTACCATTTTTTACCGACCTCTGATGCTCAGCTTCAGCCAGATGAAACACATGAGGAATCTGTCAAAACATTGCTCGTTACTATCGAATTTTTTACTGCAATAAATACTTCGCCACTCTTGTCGACTAACTTATCCTTACGTCGCAGAATCCTGGCCGCCGACAGAGCTTCCTAGATTTCTCGGACCGAATCTCCCGGCAAACATACTGAGTCATACTGGCATTCTTTCCCGCCTCGCATACTATTTCCACGAGGATCGTCATTACCCACTTAAGATTGGAACTCCCAATCACTGGCAGTTCCACCCTCTGCATTTATTCGACCTATGTAGGAGAATTGGCTGTTGGCCCAATACAAGAGGCGTTCCCTGCTGCATCAGAAGTTTTATCATACAAGGTAACACCTCCTTTTCTTCTTTTGAGTGATTTCTCTTCTGACTGGGTTCATGCAGACCACCACTAATTCCTCTCCTGTGCCAACCTCTTCAACTCAGAGTAGCACTTGCAACCTACGTCCGCAATTATTTGCTGGATGTGTTCCAGTCTCTTTCTTCTTCTACAGTTTTTGCCCTCTACAGCTCCAACTAGTACCTTGGAATTCATTCCCTGATGTCTTAATAGATGTCCTATCAACCTGTCCCTTCTCCCTGGCAGTGTTTTCCACATATTCGTTTCCTCTCCGATTCTGAGCAGAGCCTCCTCATTCCTTACCGTATCAGTCCGCCTAGTTTTCAACATTCTTCTTTAGTAATACAACACAATTGCTTCGACTTTCTTCTGTTCCGGTTTTCCCGCGCTCCAGTTTCACTACTTGCACCTCTTACTTGTTTTTAATACGTATGGAATCAGCCGTGTGGCCAATTCCTGCTTTCACCTTCGCCTTCCGCCCCGAGACACATGAACACACCACTGTCCACCACGCACTATCAAGTGAAGACAGACTGGCCAGATGTTGCGTATCAGAAGTTGCAACGACAGCAAGCTCACCAGGGAATTCCAATGTCACCAAAGATTTGACGAGTCTCGTCTCTAGTGTCCGAATGTCGCCACGGCTTCGAGCAACAGCCAGAATCATGTTAACTGTGGTCAACGCAGCTCCCAGCAGTTTATGGACAGTGGTCAATTGCCCTTGTGTTAGCACACTAAAAGCACAGTCCCTATCCACACCGTATAGCCCTCTGAAATTTCAAACAAAGCAGACGAATGCAAAAGAGAAAATCACCCGACTGTGGCGATACTGAAGTTGGATTGTACGCAAGATATAAACGAGAAGAATAAACAACCACTAAAATCTTGTGTGTAGAGTTCTCAATATAGGCCAAGACAGCACTTCTCTTAAAATGGAGTTACATTTCTCTGCTGACGATAGATGTATCAACATTTACTTGTCATTCGGGACTCAGCTTTCACAAAAGCTGTTCCAGGAAATAAATATACAAGCTCTAAATACACTACTGGCCATTAAAATTGCTACAACAAGAAGAAATGCAGATGATAAACCCGTATTCATTGGACAAATATATTATACTAGAACTGACATGTGATTACATTTACACGCAATTTGGGTGCGTAGATCCTGAGAAATCAGTACCCAGAACAACCACCCCTGGCCGTAATAACGGCCTTGATATAACGGCCTTGATACGCATGGGCATTGAGTCAAACAGAGCTTGGATGACGTGCACAGGTACAGCTGCCCTTGCAGTTTCAACACGATACCACAGCTCATCAAGAGTAGTGACTGGCGTATTGTGACGAGCCAGTTACTCGGCCACCATTGATCAGACGTTTTCAATTGGTGAGAGATCTGGAGAATGTGCTGGCCAGAGCAGCAGTCGAACGTTTTCTGTATCCAGAAAGGCCCGTACAGGACCTGCAACATGCGGTCGTGTATTATCCTGCTGAAATGTAAGGTTTTGCAGGGATCGAACGAAGGGTAGAGCCACTGGTCGTAACACATCTGAAATGTAACGTCCACTGTTCAACGTGCCGTCAATGCGAACAAGAGGTGACCTAGACGTGTAACCAATGGCACCCCATAGCATCACGCCGGGTGATACGCCAGTACTGCGATGACGAATACCCGCTTCCAATGTGCGTTCACCGCGATGTCGCCAAACACGGATGCGACCAACATGATGCTGTAAACAGAACCTGGATTCATTCGAAAAAATGACGTTTTGCCATTCGTGCACCCACGTTCGACGTCGAGTACACGATCACAGTCGCTCCTGTCTGTGATGCAGCGTCAAGGGTAACCGCAGCCACGACTCCGAGCTGATAGCCATGCTGCTGCAAACGCCGTCGAACTGTTCGTGCATATGGTTGTTGTCTTGCAAACTTCCCCATCTGTTGACTCAGGGATTGAGGCGTGGCTGCACGATCCGCTACAGCCATGCGGATAAGATGCCGGTCATCTCGACTGCTAGTGATACGAGTCCTTTGGGATCCAGAACGGCGTTCGGTATTACCTTCCTGAACCCACCGATTCCATATTCTGCTAACAGTCATTGGATCTCGACAAACGCGAGCATCAATGTCGCGATACGATAAACCGCAATCGCGATAGGCTACAATCCGACCTTTATCAAAGTCGGAAACGTGATGGTACGCATTTCTCCTCCTTACACGAGGCATCACAACAACGTTTCACCAGGCTGCGCCGGTCAACTGCTGTTTGTGTATGAGAAATCGGTTGGAAATTTCCTCATGTCAGCACGTTGTAGGTGTCGCCAGCGGCACCAACCTTGTGTGAATGCTCTGGGAAGCTAATCATTTGCATATCACAGCATCTTCTTCCTGTCGGTTAAATTTCGCGTCTGTAGCACGTCATCTTCGTGGTGTAGCAATTTTAATGGCGAGTAGTGTACAAACAAAAACTAGACAACCAGACAAAACACAGAAAATGTTCACTTCCTGTCAGAGGCTCATTTAAAAAAAGGCACTGAATAAAATTAAACGTTTATACTAACATAAAGTGCTGCTGCTCGTCGCTCCTCCTGCGTGGGTGGCTGGCCTTGTACTACGAAGGGCGTTCAATAAGTAATGCAACACTTTTTTTCAAGATAAATTTCGGTTAAAAAAATACGTAATTTTTTGTGGTACACCGCGAACTAGTCCCACTTCAGACCCTATAGTTTCCTGAAGATCCAATGGGTGGCCATACAATACGTAGCCTTCAAAATGGCGTCTGTGACGGAGGTACATTCCAAGCAGAGAGTTGTCGTTGAGTTTATTTTTGTCAGAAAACCAGAGCATCGCACATATTCATAGGAGCTTGCAGAAAGTCCACGGAGACGTGGCAGTGAACAAAAGCACGATGAGTCTTTGTACGAGGAGTCTACCATCGCAACAAGGTCGCGCATACCCGTCCGATCTCCAGCGAGCCCGCCGGCCAACACAGCAGAAGACTCCTGCAATGATGGAACGTGCGGACATTCTCATTCCAGGTGATTGAAGGATCACAATCATATATGTCGCTGCCCAACTGAAAGTCTCTGTTAGTAGTGCTGACAAACGCTTCCACCAGTTGAGGTGTGTACCCATTGGGTTCCTCGCCGCATATGCTCCTACCGACTTCCACCTATTTGGGCCAATGAACGATACACTCCACATGAAACAGTACGTTGATGATGGGCGGGTAATTGATGCAGCAAGACGTTGGCTTCAACAACGACCTGTAGGGTGGTACCACGCAGCCACACATACCCTCCTAGGATGCCGTAAGGCCGTCGCATTGAAGGAGATTATGTTGGAAGATAGGCGAATAATATGGTGCACTGGAATCCTGAAGAAAACAACCTGCTTTCAGAAGAGAATGTGTTACATTACTTATTGAACGCCCGTCGTATATCACAGCACGCTGGACAGTTCCAGCCTTAGCACGTAATCAGTTTTGACCCTAGCTCTTTCCCCACTGCCAGCTTTGCAACTCGGATTCGATGTACCGGCAAACACCCTCCTTCCGCAGCCATTGTCGTTCAATTTAAAGACTTCCAGTTGTAGGCACTGTTTCCAGTTGATCAGTTTGTGTAATGTTACGTCAGAGCCACTAAAACTTTTGTCACAGTCACATCATGCCTGCGCCTATCGCTATTGTTTGCCAGTAAATGAAGGAGTAATCAGAACGCCATCAGCGTAGTGCAACGTCTAATAGATGTTTTGCTGCATATCTCGTTCATGGCGTCCACGACCAAAGCAAACAATACTGACAACTGATGAAGTCCAGTTATCAAAGCTGTTACATTAGCCAGTTGGACAGTCGTTCAGTGGTTTTCTCGGACATTTTGACGCACTTGATAGGAAATTTGCCCACATTGGGATTACTGACAGAATATAACTGAAATTTGCAATGCTAGCGCTTTCAGTAGATGCTTTTCCTCCTTTGATAAATCGGTAAAAGGCGTCATTTATTCACACGTCCATTCACAGGGAGGTGAGTTATGTTTCAGGTGCTATAATCCACGGTTGTATGAAATTTTTTCTGCGTCACAGAACGTGAGATGTTCGGCAAATAACAGTTTACACCGAGGCGACGAAAATTCAAATGGTTGAAATGGCACTGAGCACTATGGGGCTTAACTTCTGAGGTCATCAGTCCCCTAGAACTTAGAACCACTTAGACCTAACTAACCTAAGGACATCACACACATCCATGCCCGAGGCAGGATTCGACCCTGCGACCGTAGCGGTCGCGCGGTTGCAGACTGTAGCGCCTAAAACCGCTCGGCCACCCCGGCCGGTGGTGACGAAAGTAGTGTGGTATCTCCTATTGTCGATTCGGACCTTCCTTTGTGTGGCGTAGTCCAGCATCTCGACGTGACATGGATTGAAAAAGTCGTTGGAAGCCGCTGCATAAATATTAAACCTTGCTACGCCTTTAACCATGCATAATTGTTTCCCGTGCAACATTTTGTGCACGAACTAATCTCTCGAATATGTCACATAAGTCTTAGATGGGATTTAGTCTAGGTGGCCAAATCAATTGCTCGAAATGCCCAGAATGATGTTCGAACCAATCTCGAGCAACTGTGGCCCGGTGACATGGCGCATTTCATCCATAAAAGTTCCACCGTTTTTTGAGAACAGACGTCTATGAATGGCTGGGAATGGTCTCCAGGTAGCTAAAGATAACCATTTTCTGTCAATTATCGGTTCAGTTTGCTCATAGAACCCAGTCCATTCCATGCAAACACCGCCAACACCACTACAGAGCCATCACCAGCTTGCACTGTGCCTTTTGACAACTTGGCTCCACAGCTTCGTGGGGTCTACGCCACTCTCGAACTCTACCAGCACCTCTTACGAGCTGAAATCGAGACTCATCCGACCAGACCACGGTTTTATAGTCGTCTGAGGTCCAACCGATATGGTCACGAGCCCAGAATAGGCACTGCTAGCGAAATCATAGTGTTAGCAAAGGCACTCGCATCTGTCGTCTGCTGTCATAACCCACTAACGCCAAATTTCGTCGCACTGCCCTAACGGATACGTTCGTCTTACGTTCCATAATGATTCCTGTTGTTATTTCATAGAATGTTGCTTGTCAGTTAAACTGGTAAATCTATGCACACGCCGTTGCTCTTGTCGTCAAGTGAAACCATCGACCACTGCGTTGTCCATGTAGAGAGGTAATGTCTGAAATTTTATGTTCTCAGAACAATGATGACACTGTGAGTCTCGGAAAATTGAATCCCTTGATAACAGTATTATGGAAATGGAAGAGGATGTAGATGAATATGAAATGGGAGATATGATACTGCGTGACGAGTTTGACAGAGCACTGAAAGACCTGAGTCGAAACAAGGTCCCCGGAGTAGACAACATTCCATTAGAACTACTGACAGCCTTGGGAGAGCCAGTCCTGACAAAACTCTACAATCTGGTGAGCAAGATGTATGAGACAGGCAAAATTCAATCAGACTTCAAGAAGAATATAATAATTCCAATCCCCAAGAAAGCAGGTGTTGACAGACGTGAAAATTACCGAACTATCAGTTTAATACCTCACAGCTGCAAAATACTAACGCGAATTCTTTACAGACGAATGAAAAACTAGTAGAAGCCGATCTCGGGGAAGATCAGTTAGGATTCCGTAGAAATGTGGGAACACGTGAGGCAACAATACTGATCCTACGACTTATCTTAGAAGAAAGATTAAGGAAAGGCAAACGTACGATTTTGTCATTTGTAGAGTTAGACAATGTTGACCGGAATACTCTCTTTCAAATTCTGAAGTTGGCAGGGGTAAAATACAGGGAGCGAAAGGCTATTTACAATTTGTACAGAAACCAGATGGCAGTTATAAGAGTTGAGGGACATGAAAGGGAAGCAGTGGTTGGGAAGGGAGTAATCCAGGGTTGTAGCCTCTCCCCGACGCTGTTCAATCTGTATATTGAGCAAGCAGTAAAGGAAACAAAAGAAAAGATCGGAGTAGGTATTAAAATCCATGGAGAAGAAATAAAAACTTTGAGGTTCACCGATGACATTGTAATTCTGTCAGAGACAGCAAAGGACTTGGAAAAGCAGTTGAATGGAATGGACAGTGTCTTGAAACGAGGATACAAGATGAACATCAACAAAAGCAAATCGAGGATAATGGAATGTAGTCGAATTAAGTCGGCTGATGCTGAGGGAATTAGATTAGGAAATGAGACACTTAAAGTAGTAAAGGAGTTTTGCTATTTGGTGAGCAAAGTAACTGACGATTGTCGAAGTAGAGAGGATATAAAATGTAGACTGGCAATGGCAAGGAAAGCGTTTCTCAAGAAGAAAAATGTGTTAACATCGAGTATAGATTTAAATGTCAGGAAGTCGTTTCTGAAAGTATTTGTATGGAGTGTAGCCATGTATGGAAGTGAAACATGGACGATAAATAGTTTATACAAGAAGAGAATAGAAGCTTTCGAGATGTGGTGCTACAGAAGAATGCTGAAGATTAGATGGGTAGATCACATAACTAATGAGGACGTATTGAATAGAATTGGGGAGAAGAGGAGTTTGTGGCACAACTTGACAAGAAGAAGGGACCGGTTGGTAGGACATGTTGTGAGGCATCAAGAGATCACCAATTTAGTACTGGAGGGCAGCGTGGAGGGTAAAAATCCTAGAGGGAGACCAAGAGATTAATACACTAAACAGATTCAGAACGATGTAGGTTGCAGTAGGTACTGGGAGATGAAGAAGCCTGCACAGGATAGAGTAGCATGGAGAGCTGCATCAAACCAGTCTCAGGACTGAAGACCACAACAACAACAACAACAACAACGATTTCCGTAATGGAATGACCCACGCGTCTAGCTCCAAGTAGCATTCCGTGTTCAGAGTCTGTTAATTGCCGTGGTGCGGCCATAATGACGTCGGAAATCTTTTTACATGAATTACCTGGGCATAAATGACAGCTCCACCTATGCACTTCTCTTTTATGCCTTGTGTTTTGGAAGTTTGTGATAAGCTCTTATAAGACCAAACTGCTAAGGTCATCGGTCGCTAAGCTTACACACTACTTAATCTAACTTAACTTACGCTAAGGACAACACACACACTCACCCATGTCCGAGGGAGGACAGGGAGATTCGACAGGCAGTAGACCGCTCCTTTCGCACCATCAACAGAACAAGCTTCGCTAACGGTTTACTACGCCTTCCACATCGCTGGCAACGGGTTTTATACAACTCTGGTAACTTTAAAGGACAGTAACAGGTGCAAACATGTAACTCTTTTGTATCGGTTGTGAAAAAATAGTTGCCACTATTTAAGTTCCAACCCTCGTATAAATTAGAATAAAACATTCAATACAGCATGTGTACAATTTTTACTTTTTTAAGGTATCTCCAACAAGTATTCACAGATGGTGTTAAGTTGTTGTTGTTGTGGTCTTCAGTCCTGAGACTGGTTTGATGCAGCTCTCCATGCTGCTCTATCCTGTGCAAGCTTCTCCATCTCCCACTACCTACTGCAGCCTACATCCTTCTGAATCTGCTTAGTGTATTCATCTCTTGGTCTTCCTCTACGATTTTTACCCTCCACGCTGCCCTCCAGCACTAAATTGGTGATCCCTTGATGCCTCAGAACATGTCCTACCAACCGATCCCTTCTTCTAGTCAAGTTGTGCCACAAACTCCTCTTCTCCCCAGGGAGAAAGCAAAGGCAAATTTTTAAGCTCGAGGCTGATTTTCATAAATTTCATGTCCGACTTCAATGCACTTTCGATCTGTCTTGAAAACGGTACGTTTATCTCCTCTGAGATCGTCTTGATGTTCATTTATGATGGCAGCACTATTCATAATTATATCGTACATTTGTCTATGATGTTTTCTTTATGTCTCTTGTGTTTACTTTTTATTCATAGACTTCGTCTTTCAACTATTTCGACAGCCATAAATCTGAAGCCCATACTCATTGGTAATTTTCATATTATGTACCTCACAAACAATTTCTCGAGTTCACTGCAATTCACAAAGGCAGGTGGGTTTCGACCGACCACCGATGTGAGTTACGTAATTGATACCGTCGCAGGATGAAAGTGGCTACTTCAGTAAACCGGGGTAACGGAATTTCCCAGCGATCTGCGATTAGACAATGATAAAATTCCAATTTCTACATCATATCCTTCTCTAAAGCATTAAATCTGTTGCAAATGATAATCATAGAGATTATGCATATGTAAATCTTTGTACGCCAAATAGAGATACATGTATAAATTCTTAAAATGTTTGTTGAAGAACAACGTTCTTTTTTCTTGCGTCATCTGTCTTCTGACTGGTTTGATCTGGCTCGCCACGAATTCCACTCTTCTGCCATCTTTTCATCTCAGAGCAGAACTTCCAATTTACATCCTCAATTATTTACTGGATGTATTCCTGTCTCTGTGTTCCTCTACAGTTTTTACTCCCTACCGATCACTCTAGTACCGTGGAAGCTATTGCCAGATGTCTTAACAGATGTCCTATCATTCTGCCCTTCTTCTTTTCACTGTTTTCCATATATTCCTTTACTCGCTGCTTCTGCGGATCCTTACCTTTTCAGTCCTCCAAATTTTCAACATTCGTCTGTAGTACAAAATCTCAGTTGCTTCGATTCTCTTCTGTTCTGCTTTTCCTACAGCCCATGTTGAACTACCAAACAATTCTGCATGCATTCTCATAAATTTCTTCCTCAGATTAAGGCCTATGTTTGATAGTAGTAGACTTCTCTTTGCCAGAAACGCAGTTTTTGACAGCGCTAGTCTGCTTTTTATGTCTTCCTTGCTCCGTCCATCATGGGTTATTTTGCTGCCTAGGTAGCAGAGTTCCATAACTTTGTCTACTTTGAGATCCCCAAGTCTAACGTTAAATTTCTCGCTGTTCACTTTTCTGCCATTTCTCATTACGTTTGTCTTCTGTCTGCTCTCAATCCATACTCTGTACTCATCAGGCTGTTCATTTCGTTCAACGTATCCTGCAACTCTTCTTCACTTTCACAGAGGATAGCAATGTCTCAGAATTGACACCCTTTCATAGTCAATTTTAATCCCACACTTGAACGATTCTTTTATATCCGTTATTATTTCTTCGATGTATATACTGAACAGTAGGGGTAAAAGACAACATCCTTGTCTCTCAGACTTTTTCATCAGCGCATTTCGTTCATGGTCTTCGTTTTATTGTTCCCTCTTGGTTCTTGCACATATTGTATGTTGCCCGTGATTCCCTGTAGCTTATCCGTACTTTTCTCAGATTGTACCGTTTTACATTGTTGTACACTTTCTCAGGTCGATAAATCATATGAACGGGTCTTGATTTTTCTTCAGTCCTGCTTCCTGCTTCGAAGAACAGGCCTTACGTACTGCCAGCAAAAAACCAAATGTATGGTTCCGATACGTGGATGACACCTTTGTGCTGTGGAGACATGGTAGGGAGGAACTAAGCCGGTTCCACGAACATCTGAACAGTATAAACTTGAGAATTCAGTTTACAGTGGAGGAGGAGGTAGACAGCAAATTGCATTTCCTCGATGTGCTTGTTTTCAGAAACGAAAATGGTAGTTTGGGCCACTCAGTATGCCGCAAACCCACGCACACGGACCGTTATTTGCACCGGGATTCTAACCACCACCCACAACAGAAGCGGGGTGTTATCAAGATGTTACCGGACAGAGCTAGAATTTTTTATGAACCTGAGTTGCTCAACGCTGAGATGGAACATCTCCATAATGCACTAATGAAGAACGGATATTCGTCCGCCGAAATAAAACGTACGTTGAGGCAGCCACGCAGAAATAATACTGACGTACAGGCTACTGCAAAATCTAAGGTTTTCCTGCCGTTTGTTAAAAATGTAACGGAAAGAATGGTTCCCGGGTTCGATTCCCGGCGGGGTCAGGGATTTTCTCTGCCTCGTGATGACTGGGTGTTGTGTGCTGTCCTTAGGTTAGTTAGGTTTAGGTAGTTCTAAGTTCTAGGGGACTGATGACCATAGATGTTAAGTCCCATAGTGCTCAGAGCCATTTGAACCTTTTTTTTTTTTTAACGGAAAGAATAGGGAGGATCTTGACGAAGCGGAATACTACCGTAATTTACAAGCCCACCAGGAAGATACAGGAATACCTTAAGCCTTCCAAGGACGCTCGCAAACCATTGGAAAAAGCTGGAGTGTATAGGATGCCATGCAGCTGTGCTGATGTTTAAGAGGGTACCACTAAAAGAACTGATTCTAAACGTTTGGAAGAGCACAAGGGAAATTGTAGAAGAGGTGAAACGGAACGATCAGCTGTTGCGGAGCATGCTTTCCAGCCACGTAAGCACAATATTCGTTTCGAGGAGACGCAAGTACCAGCGGCCACAAGCGGATATTACGAAAGGCTCTGCAGGGAGGCAATCGAAATCGCTAAACACCCAAATAATTTCAACCGAAAGGAGGAGGACGTGAAATTAAACGGTATATGGATGCCGGTGTTAAAGAAGATGTGTACCACCTGTCCACTACTGGGTGATGGCAACGGCGATCGACGCCGACGGACAGCGGCCAATTGCACTGACGTTTTCAAAACACGTGACGTCACGCCGCGGCGCGGGAGCGCGCGGACACGGAATTTAGCGGCAGTCAGTAGCGAGCCAGTGGGTGTGTTGGATCTTCCATCGAGCTACGGACCCCCTTGAAGATGTCTCCCGCAGTCGGAGACGAAACGTTGGGAATCGATACAGAATTCATCAACCGACCACGGCATAACAGCCCGTATAATTATAATGGACATGATATCTCCGGCCGTGAAAGTCTACATTTTAGTATCAGTCCTGCTTCCATTATCAACTGCTTAGAAATGCCTCTCTGGTGCCATTACCTTTCCTAAATCCAAACACATTGCCTTCTAACAGAGTCTCAATTTTCTTTTTTCTTTATTTTACATTCTACCATATGAATAATGTCTTCTACTTCATCTACACACTGTTCACTTGCACGTTCATATGGGGTGCCACTGCCGGGCGCTGCATTAGTCTCCCGCAGTTTAGTGAAAACACGAGTAAACACTTGAATCTGGTACTCTACTGTTAGGAAATCATAGACCATGTTCTCTACAAACAGCAGCAGCGTTTCCATTGCAAAACCTGTAAACAAATACCATACCGGCATACCTCTTATTTGTAAATATAGTCAGCTTGCTTAAACAATACAGTACAACCGGCCAAAAAAACACAATCATAATCGCAATTAAACTTATCTTTCCAACCAGCTATACCTCCGTAACCAATAATAATAATTGGACACACATTACAGAAAATGTTTTACTCGAATTAGTCTGTACCATCACATATGGATACCACCACACAGCATCATAGCAAAGAAATTGCAAATTTCTGCCAGACTCTGACTGTGGTCGCGCAAGATCTGGCGGAGCCAATGGCGCGCCTGCTGAGCCACACCTCCAGTGGCTCTGGACTGCAAGCGCCCTCTGCTGCTGCAGAATGGGACAGCCAGTGGCAGCCACCAAGCCCACTTGCACTTGGAGCCTCGTCATAACAACACCACCGTTCGTGCTTAGTACACCAAGCCTCATTCTTAATTGCTGGATTCTAATTCTTGCTACATTATTTCTAATGAGCTTTCGTTCACTTGGAGAAATACAAGTTAAATAAATCCTCTGTTTACTGTGTACTTCTTCGTTAACCATTTCTGCTCATGTCCAGCTCTCTTATGACGCCAATTGCCACATGACTCGGTAGTCCACCTCTCCTTGCCACTGTGTACAAAGTCAAAACAACGGTCACCCCCTAAAATGTTTATTATTCCACATTTAAAAGCCCTGTACATGACTGAGTTGTTGGAGGTAGGTGATATGACCCATTGCGTAGCATATTATCATCACATTAGAAATGTTTTTAAATGAAAAGAAGTTGCAGTAATAAAACTTATTCATTATTGTCATCATTACCGTCTTACATCTAACACCTTCAACCAACAATTCCGCTGCTGCTCTCGGTGGGTACTCTGTGATCTTCGAACAATCCATTTTTCGATCGCCCATTTATTTGATAAATGTTGTTTCTTGCAGAACTGCTAAATAAGCTGGAACCATTTGGAATAGGAGGGGCAGCTAATGACTGATTCCGACCGTACCTAGCAGATAGTGTACTAAGAGCAGAGATAACACGTATCTCAAATAAGTCTAAACTTTTAGTAAAACACATATCATAACCAAAAGACATTAACATAGCAGTTTCTCAGGAGAGCATTTAGGGACAATACTGTTCCTGATATAGATCTAAGGCATTCCCAATAGCGTTAGTCATGGGGGAAAATTCTTTTTGCTGATAACAACACTATTAGGGCACTGAGAAAACAAGAGAACTCCTTGCAGAGAAAGCAAGTGAAACCCTCAAACAAGTTTACAATTCATCAATAGGCAAGACAGCGACACTGAACAAAAGAAAATTAATCTCATGAATTTCAGTTTGAGAAGGGAAAATGAAACTGTTAAATTAAATGAAGATGGCACCTCTGTAGCCAGTGTAAAAGTGCAGAATTTCTAGGAATGACTATTGATTCTCAGCTGAAGTAGAATGAACTGACAAAGGTGCTTAGAAACAGAATGTCATCAGCATGTTTTTCCCTTAGAGTCCTGTCATCAGCTTGTAAGAACCAGTGTCAGTTACATATTATTCATATGTACAATCAGTTCTTAGCTTTGACAATCTTTTTGGGGAGCAAATGCACAAAATATGAACACAGTTTTCAAACTGGCGAAAACGTCCTTTAAAATAATAACCAAAAGTAGTATTCGAGCTCATTGTAATGATCTGTTCAGAAAATAGGAATTTTAATTGCACTGTGTGAGAACATTTACCAATTAGTTTTGTAATCTCCCAACAAAAATTAATAATATGGTTATGATTCTAATTTTAGTATAACCTCAGAACAAAATTGCTTTTCTCATCTAATGTAAGCTTGAAACAGAAAAATTCCTAAACCTCGTAATAAAAAATAAATTCAGTAATCTGGTAAATTTTGGACGAAAGCAGTGCTGCGTCATGACCCCGTAAGATCATTCTGAATAAAAAAGCAAAAATTCTTACCTCAATAAAGTTGGCAACTATCTGCTCTTACAATAGCTTTTTCCGGCACAGCTCTGTGCAATGCTGGTCTATACATTTTGTCATTTATGAAAGGAAGCAACTGATTTTTCCTTTGCAACAATCGGAATGATCATGGATTGGAGAAATTAGTAAATTCTTTAAATTGAAATGAATGGTTGTTAGAAATTACTTTATATAGCAAAGATTATTATTAGGACATTTTTTAAAGATTTACATGGGAGTTCACATAACATTACTAGATATGCGCGAGGCTGCTTTTACCTTATACTATAACGCTCAGGCTCCGCCATCGCTGCACCATGACCGCCCCAGCCAACACGATACACCAGACTGCTCGCTAGCAACAACTTACTGCTACAACCACACAGTTCCTATTGCATACAACACTGCTCTCTGGTCTGAGATTCTCTTATACCTTACATATCGCAGGCAGCGCATACCTCTTACATAACCCTCCACTGGGGGAGGCAAAAATTTGGCAGCGATGGTGAGTCAATTGGACTTGCCATGAGCAACAATTTTTTCTAAAATCTACTTAATCAACTAAGTTGACAGTCACAGAGTATATACATATATATATATAAGTGCAGAACATGAAATGAAATAGAGTGCACATGCACTGAGTACAGAACATATCAAGAAATGACAAAATGTATACGCAATGAGTACAAAAAATATTAACAAATGACATAAAGTGCACACGCACTGTATATATCTCAACCTTTTTTACAACTAATAAACATATCAAGGAGTGTAATATAGCGCACACGCACTGTAGAAGTCTTTAGCATTTTTACAAGAATTTAAACGCACTAAATAAGTCTTTACCATTTTACTAGAACTAGGAAAGGAATGGGAAGGATTGCATCATGGTTGTAGCACAGTAGGTTGCACGTAGCTGCACTGAAAGTCCATATCTTTCTACAGAAGCACAACATCAAGTGAGACAATCTGAAGTTCTCTTCCTGAAGTATTTATCAGTGTAGCCAAGACACTGAAATGTTGTATTAATATTGTATGTTATCATTTTGGTAGTACATTAGGTACGCCAAACAGTGGGACCATAACAACATCTCCATCGTTCAAGGTGGTGGACAGCATGATGTGTCAACACCACACTCCTGCAGAATTGATACTTTTTCACCAATGTAGAATTAGTGCAAAAACCAAATATAGTGCTCCATGATCATAAAGATAGACAGGACAAACGGATATTGCAGTAATTTCTGGTAATTAGGTCAGAAGGTGAAGGACATTAAGTCTTATGCTAGTCATCATTGAGAATTACACTAGTCTATCAACTGATTTGAGTAATTGGTGGCACTCATTGCCTAGTTACTAAACATTTCTGTACTATGTACCAAGTATTACAGAATAATATTCATAAGTCATCTGATTACAGTGAACATTGGCACTCATTGGCCAGTTACAAACCATTTTTATGCATTATTCAAAAGTGATCATTCAAAACAAGAGTTAATTAATGACATACCATTTACATAATTCATCTAGTTATAGTAATCATTGGCACTCATTGGCCAGTTACAAACCATCAGAAGTCATCATTCAAAACAGGAGCTAATGAGTGTACCATCAAGCTACTGGTATTCATATATAATAGCATGTAAGTGACATAATACAAATTTAAAATACAAGAAACAGTGGCATTCATTGGCCAGTTACTAAACATATAGCAAGTATTGAATATTAAAAAACATTTTTCATCATTCAAGTGACAAACGACATATTTAAAATAATTATTGGCACTCATTGTCCAGTTACAAAGCATTCTTATATTTTTATAAAACATTATTCAGTATTATTCAGAAGTCATCATTCAAAATGAGAGTTAATTATTGGCATAGCATTTATAGAGTATAACAAAAATATTATTTACAGAAATTATTGGCATAGTATCTATGCATTATTACAAAACATCATTCAGTGTTACTCAGAACTCATCATTCAAGTGACATAGGACGTATTTAAAATGCAACACACTATAACTATTACTCAAGGTCTGTGGTTAGAAAACATCATTCATTATTACTCAGAACTCTCTTAAACTGGTAGCATTATTTGGGACTGGTAACACTTTTTTTTTGTGCTAGCAATGCATTGCGTTGGGATCGATAATTAATTGCTGGGGCACGAAAATATTTGCTTTTGACTTATTGCTGTAAATAACGATTAGTAACGTCATTCGTCATGAGTCAGCTGTAGCAAGGTTATGAAACAAGTAGAGTATATGTGATCACATTCATGAATGACACATACAAATGGGTAAAAAAAATGCAAGTACTGGAACAGGTTTAATGACTAACTGCTTATAGCACATAAATTTCATGAACAGATTCTCCTAGAAAAAATACAAAATGGATTATTCAGCTGAAAGAAGAAACGCATATTATACTGAAAAGTAGTGATTTCGAATTAACAGGTAATGAAACGTGTACTCAATATGTATGTACTCTAGCTGTTCTTTCCAAAACTTCAGTCATTATACCATGCGACATAAGACATACTGTCAAAACGAACTGCAACAAATACTTAAGTAACTACATAGCATTTCTTAACTAATAGTAAATATATAAACTTCACATTATTCTCATCTGCAAAGGAAAACTTTAAAGTGGTGTGTTAAGTGGCCATATAAAATTTATCACTATCATCACCTGCAAAGAAAAACTTCATTATTCATATCACCATAACTTCATTACTATCATCACTTGCAAAGAAAAACTTTATTATTCCTATTAGCATATTCTTCATATAACTATTCATCATCATTCATTATCATCTGCAAAAAAGACACTTCATTATTCATTATTCATATTACCATTTGCTTCATACAACTATTCATAGTATAGAGTTTCTTATTTCTAGCATATTTCATCACTAAAACTAAGATGTGTAGTTCTGTCTGACAGCCTGCATCAATCGCCTCGTATTCAGAAAGAAAAAATTAGTTAAGACTGCTATCACACAATGTGTATAGTATATTCTTGTTAGTGTTTGTTAATTCTGATCCATTTACTCTTCGTGATGAGGTTTTGCATCTTCTTTCGTTCATTCCGAAGGTGAAATTCCCATCTCATAGTAATCCACTGTGGTTTGTTTAATTTATTTCTTTTACACATTATTGCTTTCTGAAAATGTTGAATAACGATTAATGTCTTGCATTTAAATCATATACCCATTAAATAAAAACTGGTTTCTAGTGATATAATTAAGCATACAGCATAGCATGACAGAAAACGTATTATGTCAAAAACATAGACAGTGTTCAGGTGCAAAAATGTACACAGAGTATCATAATGTAGTAACAAAAAAAATGTAAAATAGTCACGATGTTGAGATATCATAAGGCAAAATGTCAAAGTCAACTGGTGTTTGTTATATCTTAAAGATTTCGAAGTGCATACAAACAAACAGGAAAACAATCATACATACATGAAAAATGGAAAATGTGCACGGTCTGATATATAACGACAAGAAATGACTTTCTTTGTGTTCAGCTTGTATGTTGTGTAGTTGATAGAGGCGAGAGTTGAAGACTTAAATGGAGAAATAATTTGATAAAATTAATATGTCACTAGATAGAATTGCATAATTCACAAAATGTGTAAGTTTATCTGGAAAAATGTGCACGGTCTGATGTGTAACGACAAGAAAAGCGACCTGCTAACCTTACCTTGCCGGGCACTTGCCAAGAAAAAAAAATGATAATCATCAGTAAGTAGTCATATAAATATAATTGCTTAAGTGGTCATATAAAAATCAGGAAATGGCATTACAGTGTGATAAATCATAAAGTATGTTCATTCAATAAAGGGTTTAATATTGGAGACATGGTGATTGCCTTTACTTTTTCTGGTTCTCAGAGTTTCGACATGTACTACATTGGGGTGAGGAATGCTGCGAATTCGATATGGACCTGCATATAGAAGCTGAAATTTACTACATCTATTCTTTCCTCTGTTGGATAGATAGTGTGTACGTACTAATATCTTCTGTCCAATGTGAAAGTCACGGCGTGTACAAACCTGTTTCTGCTGTCTTCTCCGGCGCTCTGCGGCACGTTTGTTGTTGTTCAGCGCAATGTCAATTATTTCATGGTTTCGTAGTCGACGAGATGTAGGAAAGGATACTAATTCTTTAATTTTGTTAGATGGCTCAACATTTTTCAGTATAACAGTCGGAGATAGCATAGTGGATTCATTTGGTATGGAATTAATTACATCCTGGAATGAGAGTATGTGTGTGTCCCAATCAATATGTTTTTTATGGCAGTATATTCCACACAGTTTACCAATTTCTTTCATTAGACGTTCACAAGGGTTCGAGGAACCGTGATACTTGGATATATACATCGGAGAAATGTTTCTTGCACGTAACATACGTGTCCATATACCAGATCGAAACTGTGGTCCATTGTCGGAAATTACTTTCAATACATGTCCTACACGAAATAGAAAATGTTTTATAAATGCTTTCGAAACAGATTTAGCAGTAGCTTTGTGTAACGGAGTGAAGGTAACAAATTTTGAAGTGAGTTCAACAACGACAAAGATGTAGCAAAAACCTCTATTAGTTCTGGGAATCGGACCAAAAATGTCTACAGCGGCCATGTGTCTCAATTTAACAGGTACAATGGGATGTAATGGAGGAATATGTGAAGTCGTATCTGACTTAGCTTTCTGGCAGATTTTACATGACGCTAAAACTCGTCGAATATGTTTCTCCATGTTGGCAAAATAACAGTTCTGTCTCAGTATAAGAAAACATTTTCTGGCTCCATAATGTGCGTAACTTAAATGAGTATACCAAATTAATTTGTTAACAAGCACGTCAGGAATACATAATAACCAATTGTTGCTGTCAGGGTGAGAGCGGCGAAACAGAATATTATTGCGTAGAGTGTAATGGTTTCTAATGGTAACATTATTCCTATCTTGCCAAAGGTGTTTAATTTCTTTCCATATATTGTCTTTACTCTTCTCTTGTGCTATGTCTCGTAATGATGCCGAAATGAAATTTTCAAATGTAACTTGTTGAATATACATGACGCTGAAATTTACTTTGCAGAAGTTGGTTGCGATGTCTTGCTGATTGTTGCTGAGAGAACGGGATAGTGGTCTGCTACAATATTTTGTGTACCGGAAATGTGAACAATTGTAAAATTAAATTCCTGTAAATAATGTTTCCATCTGCTTAACCTGTCATGTGTAAATTTTGCGGAAAGTAAAAACTGTATCGCTCTATGATCTGTGTAAACGGTCGTATGTCTTCCATAAAGAAAATGCCGAAATCTCGTAAATGCCCGTACAACACATAATGTTTCAAGTTCTGTGACAGAATAATTGCGTTCAGCAGGTGACAGAATGCGACTCACAAAGGCAATGTTTTTAATTACTGTAGTATCATCTTCTTCAATTTCCTGAAAAATGTGTACGCCTAAAGCGGTGTTAGAACTGTCGGTGGCAATGGAAAAATTTCTAGTTAGAACTGGGTGTGATAAAAGAGGAGCAATGGTTTTTTGAATAACTGGTTTTTCATGCAAAAGTGTGTCTCAGATGTCGTCAAAAGTAATAACATTTTCGTGAACAAGATTCTCTGTGTCAAAAGTATTGCTTGCGTTGCTGGAAGATTCATTCTGTACTATATCTAGTCAAATTCTATCTGACGTGCTATTATTTACGGGAGGATGCTGTGGCATTTCAACTATTTGTACTGTTCTGTTATTTCGTCCTGACGTATTACGTTCGGGATGATATCTACTGTCTGGTTCATTCATGATAATTTGTTGTTGCGGATGATTCTGCTGCTGGTAAGACCGACTGTTATTGAACGTACGCTGAAAACTGTGCTCATTACTTTTACGTCTATCATGATAGTCATTTCTATACGGTGCATTGCGATATGAGTTGAAATGGTGTGTTTTCTGTACGTAGTTATTTCTTTGTTGCTGTGCATTACCATTTGGCGGAGCCGATGCTATACGTGTAGGCGGCGAAATATTAAAGCTTGGTTGACCTTGCACATTACATTGTTGGTTAGGTATGCTAACCGGCTGGTTTTGTTGTTGTTGAGGGGAAAAACCTCTATTGTTACCAAAATGTGTCTGCGATAGCTGAAAATTTTGTACATACTGATGATTACACTTCTATCTGATATTAAAATTAAGCTGGTATTTCTTTTTATTTCGCGAGTCTCTAATGAAAATTGTCACTTCCGGTAAAACTTGTCATATCAGGTTTTCTTTACACGTTTCTAATCCTAGATAGATCGATAGTTGAAGAGCTGTTTTTATAGATATAAAGGATAGTAGAAGAGAAGGCAGCAGTGCAGAAAACTAAAGATGAAATAGCACTACTACGGCTCGGGGCCCTGTGCACGCTACGGCACATATTCATCGAAGTGTAATGAATCCCCTGAGGTCATTTACGCGCTGCAAATAAATTTCAGTTTCTGCATTACAGGCAATGCCGGTAAAAATTCAAAAACAAATTGTCGTATCCAGTCCAATTCTAGTTTCTGCATTGCAGCCCAAGCTGATGAAAGTACAAAAGCAAATTGTCGTATCCAGTCCAAAGCGTGACTTTGTGTTCTGTCATTATTAAGTACCTTAGATTTTTTTACGGATAAAAAGTGCTTATAATCAACGTTATCGTCTCTGAATGTGTGAACAGGTTCAGGATTGTATGATGATCTGTTTGTCTGTGTCTGTTGGGAATCTAACTCACGTACTCTCTGTAAATTACCTAAATTATACTGGCTGCGTGAGTCTGACAAATGTTCGGAATGTGGCGTATGCTGTGCCGTGTTGGAGGCTGAAACATTTTTCACCTCTGTCACTTCTTGCTGTATAGTTGACAATTTTCTACGTAATGTATTATTGGACGAACCTATCTCACTGATCGTCTGCTGTAAATTTTGGAATTCGGGTGTTTGATTAAACGAAACAGGTGACGTATCGTCTGATTTGGTGTCATTATTACTTTTGATAACGTCAATACGACTGGCCAATTCATCATATTTTTCAGTCAGTACTTTTACCTGATCATCGTTTTTACCATCACAAGAGTTAATTTGTTTTTGTATTTTACGTGTGGTTTCATTCAATTTTTTAACGTCTGCTGTGATGGCATCGGTATCCTGTATTAGTTCTAATTGTTCAAGTCTGTCGGTCACTGTCTGAAAGTCTACTGTGTGTGTGTCTGTTTTTGTTTTAAGATCAGAGATTTCATCATGTAATTCGGTGTTCAACTGTTTGATAGTATTAATTTCGTCTGATACTGTAGCAATATTGTTGTCTACGTATGTTTTTGCTTTCGTAAACAATTTAGCTTAACTTCCTGTCTCTGTGCAGTAATTGTTTCCATGACTTGTCGCTTTACTTTATTCTGTTCCTCTATAAATTTACGGTAACGCGTTTCACTGTTTTGTAGGTGGTGATTAAAACGTTCGTCAATTTCGCTGTTCTGTTGGTCAAATTTCGCGTCTACTTTCGCATCCAGTGTACGTGAAAGTTCTGCTGACATTAATTTAAACTCGTCGCGTAACTGTGTTGCGTTTTCAGAGCATTGTTTAGCGACTGCACTAATTTCATCTCTAAGTAATTTAGCTGTAGTTGCTTGCGTATTCCTTCATTCTTGAGCCACAGATCTAATTTCTTCACTACTGCTCCTAGCACAAGCCTTAATTTCCTCACGTAATTGTTCTTTAGTATCATGACATTGCGCGGCAACGGCTGTAATCTGTTCACTAAGCTGTTTAAAATTGTTGTCTTGTTTTTCATTAAGTTGTTTGTTCGATTCATTAAGTTGTTCTTTGATATTTTGTTTAAGTTGTTTGTTCTGGTTGTCGTATTTTTCATTGAGTTGTAGTAATAATGCCATAACTTGATCCATGCCAAAATTAGCTGCTGTATTTTCTGTGCCGTGTGATGGTGTATCTGTATGTGTCACGTTTTGTATAACTATTTGGTCATTCTGTGATTCACAAAAAGGTTTGCCAATCGGATGAGCACTGTTGGCCATTACATCGGAATCAAACAAATCTGACGTACTTTGAGTACATTGTTCACCTTCGTTAAAAACAATTATTTGTTCACAATTCAAATTTTGCAAACCGGGAGTGTCAAACTGAGCAGCGTTCATTGTAACGGAACATGCCACGTCATCAATTGTTACGTTTACTGTGGACATCATTGAATTTGTTTGTTCATCATTAGGATCAAAATCATTACTAGTGATCGGCAGGCACTGATTATCTGTAATTAGAGGACTATCACTACTACACTGTGTGTCGCAATTATTATCGGTCAAATTATTTGAGTCGGCTATTTCACTCATTGCATATCGCGATGTACTGTTAAGAGTTTTTCGCGGCATTTTCTCACAAATCGAAATTAAGCACAAAAATGAAACAAAAGCAAAACAAAAATGGAACAAACACAATTACAACAAAGAGCAATAAATTGCCGATGATATGTGAAAGAAAGAGTGACAAATTAGTAAATGCGTTGCGCCAGATGCAAACTACATTTAAGTAAATAAGAGCAGATATATGACTACTTCTCAGAGATTCACAAAGAAATACGATCCTGGCCGGGTGTCGCCAAGTGCAACCTCCTCACAAAAATTAATAATTAATAATATGAATAAAGAATGTGATTCTAATTTAGTGTAACCTCCCTACAGAAATTCATTCACATTTAACCTCCACACTAAATTTGTTTCCAATTTAATGTACCCACAAAATTCTTTTCTCATTTAATGTAAGCTCGAAACAGAAAAATTCCTAAACCTCGTAATAAAAAATAAATTCAGTAATCTGGTAAATTTTGGACGACAGCAGTGCTGCATCATGGTCCTGTAAGATCATTCTGAATAAAAAAGCAAAAATTCTTACCTCAATAAAGTCGGCAACTATCTGCTATTACAATAGCTTTTTCCGGCACAGCTCTGTGCAATGCTGGCCTATACATTTGTCATTTATGAAAGGAAGCAACTGATTTTTCCTTTGCAACAATCGGAATGATCATGGATTGGAGAAATTAGTAAATTCTTTAAATTGAAATGAATGGTTGTTAGAAATTACTTTATATGACAAAGATTATTATTAGGACATTTTTTAAAGATTTACATGGGGGTTCACATAACATTGCTAGATATGCGCGAGGCTGCTTTTACCTTATACTATAACGCTCAGGCTCCGCCATCGCTGCACCATGACCAGCCCAGCCAACACGATACACCAGACTGCTCGCTAGCAACAACTTACTGCTGCAACCACACAGTTCCTATTGCATACAACACTGCTCTCTGGTCTGAGATTCTCTTATACCTTACATATCGCAGGCGGCGCATACCTCTTACAGTTTACACGCAAAAAATAACCTTGATAATTACTGCAGAAACAGATCTGTCCATGACCATGGTGCAAGATCTATACTGAATTTACATTTACCAAAAAAGAAGAAACATAAAGCTCAAAACCGCATTTTTTGCCAAATAATAAAACTGTTTAACAATTTTCCGAAGGAAATTATAGGAATTGCTGAGACAAACTGACTTAGAAAGGTATTTAAGAAGTAGCAGTTAGGAAATACGTTCTATACAAGTAACGATACTTACACAGCTCAGAGTAGATGTTTCGTAAAAAAATGTAACACAAATAAATAATAATAATGATAATAAAAAGTGTATCATTCCGCAAAATACTTTCAGACTACCATTTTTCTTCTTTCTTTTCTTCCCTGGAAAAACGTACTCCAAAAGCTATGCAGTGTATGATACTAACATTTTATCTTCTTTTACAAGTCAACATCCCACTCGTTATGGAGGGATGCTGACTCAGTTCTTCAGGCTAGCAAATGGGAATTCGTGGTACACAACATTGTTCTGGCCTCAGCTGATCATGTGTGTAGTGTGTATAGTATTATGAAACAATATGTGTATAGTGTGTGCAGTGGCTGGGAGTAAAACATGAATGAACAGTGAATCATTAACCTTTAAAATTTTTAAATAACATGTTTGTAAAACGGTATTGTACACTAGGGATACACCGAATGAGGTAAGACTGTTTTAAACAGAGTGGCCCAGTGTTCGGAAGGGTGGAGGCCTCAGTCTTCATCCAGCCATCCTGATTTAAGTTTTTCCTTGTTTCCTCTAAAATTACTTTGGGCAAATGCTAGGATGGTTCTTACTATCAGGCAACAGCGACCACCATGGAGACTGCCTATGCCATCCTTGTCATACTAGACTTGTAAGTATGTGAATGTCTGTATATGCAACTTACTTTATTTGTGTAGTTCTTAACTTGTAATACCAAGACATGGTCGAATATTCTTGTAGAAGAGATCTGCAGATGAATAAAACTACTACTACTACCACTGCTAAACCTGATGCTGGTCTGTAAAATTACTGTTTTTATGTTGGCGCAACAGGGCCTGTTTTGAGTTAATGCTCTCAGTTACTCTTTCATTACATAGCCCCTAGTAGGTCTTTCCTGTGTATTACGAGGGCGTATGCACAATCACAATTGAAGAGTCCTGATGATAATATAACAAGTCACTCTTTGTTGTCGCGTGTCGTTACTGGGATTGGAGGTCTAATTTCTACAATTTCAGCTTCTCGAGAGGGCCCTGCCATAGTTGAATCACACCAGTTCTGATTAAATTCAGGTCTGTTGTCATGACTATAGCGTCTGTCGTCTTGTCGCTAATTTCTGTAATTTCTTTCTTGTCGATTAAGTGGTGGAGAATTTCTCCCAGAACCGTAATTACAAGGTGGACTGTTACGTCTGAAGTTATTTTGTCTCCCTTGATAATAACTATCCTGGTTTCCACTTGGTCTGTTTCTACCGTTATCTCTGTCATAGTCGTTACCACGGAAATGTGATCTTTCTCTATAACTAATGTGATTCTTCCAATGGTTGTCATAGGGTGATGTCTGTTTTGGTCACGATTTGCGTTATAACAGTAGCCTTGTCGTGTCCGTTTATTATTTCTGTCGTCACGAAATTGGGATGGATGTAACCAGTAATTGTTGTTTTTTTCCTGTTGTCGCGTCGTGCGATTGTCCATGTCGATTTCCAATTCTTGCAAAAGTCCCTGAAAAGCTTCGTTATCATCTTTACAACGTCCAGCCAAAATGATATGTCGTAAGTGTTCAGGCAATTCAGTTAACCAAATCCGAATAAGTTCCGAGGGGCTGTACGGGATTGCAAACACTGATTCTTGTGTAACATATCTTCAAAACGGGCTGGAAAATTCAGACTATTCGAAATGCTTCATCATTGTAATACTGTGTTTTACTCGACCTTGAATAGCGTGAGACGAATATGCAGAAAGGAAGGCATGATAAAAATCTTCACTGTGACAGTCGCGAATAACCGATCACATTATTTCAGCTGATTCATTGTCTAAATAGCCACATACAAATTCTAATCTATGCTCTAATGACCAGTTAGGAGGAAAACAATGAGAAAATTGATGAAGGCAAGCTTGTGGATGTATGTCATTTCTAGAAGTCTTGAATGTTTTAAATTTACCCGTTGTGATGAAGAGCTTATAGTTAAAGTCAGGGTGACGCAGAGACGCAAATCGGTCATTGTTACTTCGTGTCGGTGGTTCCATCTCAAGGCTCGATGCACCCTCCCGACTCCTTTCAAAATCTTTGAAATCCCGTGTACTATTACTATGTGAGTTTTCCATATCTCTAAATCTCTTTTCCCGTGTCGGAGCGCGAGTATCTTCTGAAATATGTAGTTCTTGTGTCACTTGTGCCAACTGATCTTGTACTTCCCGCATTTCTCTTTTGTGTTGCGTATTAATTTGTTTCTGACTTTGAATTTCCTAATTTCCTCGTACTCCTCTGTGTCAGTAAAGGCTACCGGTCTTGTATCATTCAAATCATCATCTACCTTAGTAGATGAGTTTGTTAACTGATCCGAAAGTTCGGCTACTTTTTCCGATAATGTGCTGATTTCCTCCGTATGTTTTTCTGAACCACGTTTTAGAGTATCCGTTTGTGTCGTAATCGTATCTACTGTGTCCTTTAAGTTTTCCTGCTTTTTTACAAGTTGCGCAACCGTATCGGTAGATGCAACAGAGTCAGTTTTAGCCTGCAAGGTGTCATGATTTTCGTGTACAATGATCTAAAGTTCTTTTCTGGCTGCTTCATGATTCTGTAATGGAACTTCATGTCGCGAAAAAATACGCTAAAAATGTTCACAAATTTGTGTTTTTACATCTTCAGAAATTTTTTGATATTTTGATTTGATTTTACATATCTCAGCGGTTAAATCTTCCCGTGTTTGTTCGTGTTTGTTTAATTTCGTCAATTATGTCTAACTTTTGAAGTTGTTGATGTGTTTGTTCCTGATCTCGTTCCATTTGTTGCTGTATTCGTTCCTGATTTTGTTCCATTTGTTGCTGTGTTTGTTTCTCTGTTTGATCAAATTTTTGAATTAATTGCAGTAACAATGCATTAGTGACAAACATGTTCCTTTGTGTTTTTCCTCAGTGCATTTGCACCGGCAATATTTGTATTTTGAAAAGCAGGGAGTAAGTCTTGACTTAACTGAGAACAGTGTATTGACACAAACCTAAATCTACGGTATTTGTAAAATTTTGTTCGGTTGTTTCGCATTTCTGAGTCGAAATGTTACCGACCGATCGATCGACAGTAGTTTTCTGTTAGATTAGATTAGATTAGATTTACTTTCATTCCAATTGATCCGTAGTGAGGAGGTCCTCCTGGATGTGGAACATGTCAGAAAAACAACAATACATGACAAATATTTACAACTAAAACAAATAAACTAATGTACCATTCCACAGGTCCCAAGTGGAATGATCGTCATTTTTAATGAACACTAAGAGTCATTTTACAAATACTAATACACTGAATTTAAAATAAAAAACGTTTTTTATTTATTTATAAGGTAATAAACATGTAATACAACTACTGTAATACTTAT